>NW_026971566.1:0-176241 GCF_963678635.1 Symsagittifera roscoffensis | reverse complement strand
AACACACTTAAGACATGTATTTCTTTCGTTTTTTCCCAGTAAGTAAATAGAGAACTTGAGAACAAATTAGAGATTTCGAAATTCCCAAAAAAAATTAGTAGAAGACTTGAATGGCCCCAAAAATGAAATAAAGTATATAAAAAAGGCAAGTTTCCTGACCAATTGTTTTTTTTGGGAAAACAAATCAGACTGAGTTTCCTACTATTTGATGTAGCTGAAATATGAAATAACCAATCTGAATAGAGCCATGAATTTTTCAGATGTTTTGATATCATCCAATCAGAACTAACTTATCAGGGAATTTTCAACAAATTGATATTAGCCAATCAGTATCAAACTTTACTTATCAGGGAACTTTCAACAGCTTTGATATCAACCGATCAGAATCAAGGTTTGATTAATCTGGAACTTGGAACAGTTGTGGTATCAAGCAATCAATCCCGAGCCCTAACGATAACGAAATTTTCATACATCATAAAAATAATTTAAAATTTTGTTCACTTTAAATGAAACTTTACATCATTTTGATATCAGAATAAAGCATTCCATCTTTTGAAAAGTTTGATTATACTAACTAACTGAAAAAAGTATTCACAATTATAATTTTTATCAAAATTTATCAAAAAAAAACCTATTTGAAAGCAATGTCAACATCAATCATTTTGACTCAAGCAAAACTTATGATTCTTTTGTCTTTTCGTTTTAGAGAAATTTTTCTTGGTTTGTTGTTTAAATCTTGATCAATCAATCTCTAGTTCTCGTAACTAAAAACTTTGTTCATACATCTTAAAATACTCTTCTTACCAAAAATTCTCTCCAGTCATACCATATAACCTGGGTTACCATAAAGAGAAAATCTTTATTAGAACTTTCATTTATTCAATTCTTTATTCAATTCAAAACATAACTTGAAAAATTCATTGACTTTGTTTCATCCATTTTGTTAAAAAACTGATTGAGAATTGACATAAAAAAAAACTTAAGAGAAAACCTTCTCAATTGAACGTAAATTTTTGAATCTAAATCAGATCAATTCTCCTTAAATCTTTAAACTCTCTATGTTTTTACGTGAATCAAATTTAAATTTAAAAAAATCTCTCATCTTCAATCATCTGTTCCAGTTGAGAAAACCCTGCCTGATAATATCCTTAGCAAAAGTTAAAAACCAGAGGTCAAGCTAAATTTTGTTTGTTCAAGATCCCAAAATTCGAAATTCCAGAAGTTAAACGATGTTTTGACGCATTCGAACGTGCACAGTCTCTATCAAACTCAAGATATGTAACTCTTTCGTTTTTATTCGTCTCAAAAAAGGAAGAAATTGAGAACAAAAGGTAGAATTCAATGTTTTAGTAGGAGTATTGTATGGCCCCTAAAAATGAACAAAATAAATAAAAGCGGCATTTTTCCTGAACAATTGTTTTTTTTCGTGAAAGAATTACTGTAATTTTAACAAAATGGAATCCCTGTAGGCAAGCCACCATTGTAGTTGTCACAATAAATTAAAAAATAAAATGTATTAATGCTCGAATTGGTGCTTACCTAATGCTGCATCCTCGTATGAATGCTCAGTTCCTCGCTACGTTTTGTAAGTAAAACACATTTCGTATACTTCAAAACTCCCCAAATTTTATAATGTCTTGACGAATTTTAACGTGTATAGACTCTACCACACATAAAACATATAACTCGATATCGAAATTTCCAAAAACTTTCTAGGAGACTTGATAAAATCCCTAATAATGAAAGATAGCACATATAAACGGCAGTTTTTTGACCAATTGTTTTTATCGTGAAAAAAATCAGACTGAGTTTTCTACTATTTGATGTAGCTGAGATATGAAAGAACCAGTCTGAATAGAGTTCTGAAACTTTCAAAGTTTTTGATATCATCCAATCAGAATCAAGCTTTAGTTACCACCGAATTTTTAACAATTTTGGTATCAGCCAATCAGAATCAAGCTTCGATTTTACTGGAACTTTCAACAGTTTTGATATCAAGCAATCAATTCCGAACCCTACCGATAATGTAAGTTTTATACATTAAAAAGTAATTAAACTTGATTTTAATATAAAAGGAAATTGTGCACCATTTTGATATCAGAATTGAGCATTCCATCTTTTGAATTTTTTGATTATTCTAAATAACAGAAAAAAAGTATTCACAGATATAATTTTTATCAAAGATCATTAGACAACCTATGTGAAAGCAATGTCAATATCAATCATTTTGATTTAAAAAAAAACTATAAGTTATTTTGTCTTTTTATTTTAGAGTTTTTTCTTGATTTTTTGTTGTTTAATTCTTGATCAATCAATCCTTAGTTCTTGTAATTAAAAACATTGTTCACACATCGACAATAGTTTTTTCTTATAAAAAATCTTCTCCAGTCATACCATATAACCTGGGTTAACATAAAAAGAAAAATTTTATTCAAAGTTTCTGAAAAGTTAAGTTCAAGAGAGATCACTTGAAAAAAGTTTATTGACTTTGCTTCAATCAATTTGTTAAAAAAAACTCATTGATTGAAAATTGACATCAAAGAAGTTTTAAAGGATAAACCTTCTCAATTGAATCTAAGTTTTTAAGTATAAGTCAAATCAAAATTAGATCAGTTCTCCTTAAACCTCTGAATTCTCTATAATTTTACTTGAATCTAACATAAATAAAAAAGTATCTGTTAGACTCAATCATCTGTTTCAGTTGAGAAAATTTATGCTCGATAATATCTTTAGCAATAGTTCATAAAAAGAGGTCAAGCTAATTTTTGTTTGTTCAAGATCCCTAAATATTCCAAAAAACTTCCTTAATTATTTTCCGTTCACTTCAGCTTAGTCCTGGTTTCGTTTATGTTGAACCTACTACATCCAATAGGAAGAACTGTCAGAAAAATTTCACCAAAAAAAAATTTTTAGGTAGAAAAGTAAGCTTTAGATATTGGAGCTGATCAGAGAAGGTGGGCATGGGAGACCCTATGAATCAGGATACTTTATAGGTTTCTGGTCTCCCATACTATGAAATATCAATGGGTATAAAGTCTGAAATCTATTAGGATAGAGAATAGAATTGGTAAAATTTCAGTATCATGTTAAGAGAATGGTAAGAGTATTGGTATTTTTGTTGTAATGTTAAAATTTTTCGCAAAAATCTCGGCGCGCTTTATCTGAATGGTAGATATCAATGGTTAATTAAGTGTAGACTGTGGAATGAAGGACTATGTTTGTTGGTTTATGATAAGTCATTGGTAATAGTTATTGGACAAAAATGAGATTTTTTAACAAAAAAATTGAAATTGTTTCTATAAACTTCAGATTATGATAATATTTGATATAGTTTGACCTAGTAGTTGGTTTATTTAAGAAAATTGTGTTTTTTTAAAGATCAAAACAGTGCTATATCTGAAACTATGCTGAAACCGAACTGAAACCAAGGTTAAACTTCCGAATACTCTGAAAAAATAATCAAACTTTGAAAACTGTTACGTACAAGTATCAAATTAGGATCAGCATCTGTCCGAAAATTATTTTTTCTACGCTTAATATATATTTTGCTTTTAGTTTTCCGTCAATGAAGATATAGATCGTGTAAAGAAAATCAGCTCATAAATTTAATTGTTAAATTAGTTTTGAAATGTTATTGAAAATTTCCATGACTCGATTCTAACTCGGATTTTATTGAAAAATAATCGAAGTTCATTTGAAACAGGTGAAATCCAAATAAAAAAATTTGTACACTTCCTAACTAATTAAGTTAAGTGTGATTGATGAGACCTGTTCTGCTAATTTAGCTCAAAAACATACTTTTTCCAAAATTTTTCACAACTATCAACATAGGTTTATATACGAAACAGATTTGGAAGAAATATCTCTGTTAAATTAGAACAACTGTATCTGTTTCCTTGAAAAAATTGGTTGAGGTGAACTTTTTTCTAATAATCTCAACTTATTCTACATATTTATCTGTTCTAGTCCTCAATTTGCCTTATTTTCTCTCAAAATTGTTTCTACAGCAGATCTTTGTAAGAGTATTTTTCTGACAGTTCAAGTAAATATGTAGCTTGAACGCAGAATGTTCATTAAAGCCGTATCTACTTTCCTCCAAGAGAACTGTTGTTGCACTAAAAGATAATTCACTGGAGAAATTGTATCAATTAAACGATCATTTTTGTCTCCAAATTAATTTTAGGGAAATCTGCTTGAAAACTCTAAGCTTTCCAGACTTGTGTTTAACTGAAATATTGATAGAATTTGAACATCGATTAAATTCCTTTGATGTATGTTCTTGAGAGTTTTGAAATTTTTTCTTGGGCCAGTTTCAATAGCCGAAAATCAAGATTATTTTTCTCAATATTCCCAAAAATATATTGATTTTCAATTATTTTCCTGTCAACGCAAATTTAACTTATTTTTGATTTCTGTTTGATCTACCATTTCCAAACGTTCACTAATCCAAAGCAAATTTAGCATTAAAAAAACCCCTCTCTACAAATAAAGCTCTGAACCAGGTAACTATAATTTTTCTTTTATGTTTTAAAATTGTTTTTAGTTCAGAGTTATAGAAATAGTAATCTGTGAACTCTAGAAAAAACTAAATTTTTTTCTATATTTTTTTTGTCAAAAAACAAAACTGTTTCTTGAACCAATGGAAAACAAAAGAAACATTTTCAATAACCTTCATTAATCTTTGTAAAAACACTGTACGGCACGAAAGAATTCAATGATTTAAAGACAATCAACTAGAATACCTATGAATTTATAGTTAGGCAAAACAGTTCATTTAGATAATTTTTTAAATAAAAATGTTTTTCTTTTAAAAAATTTTTGCAAATGTTCCTGCAATTATATGAAAATTTAATCCCTTTAATTCGGATACTTCACAACTCTCCAAGTTTTAAGATGTCTTGACGCATTTTAACGTGTATAGTGTCTAACACACTTAAGACATGTATTTCTTTCGTTTTTTCCCAGTAAGTAAATAGAGAACTTGAGAACAAATTAGAGATTTCGAAATTCCCAAAAAAAATTAGTTGAAGACTTGAATGGTCCCAAAAATGAAATAAAGTATATAAAAAGGGCAAGTTTCCTGACCAAATGTTTTTTTTGGGAAAACAAATCAGACTGAGTTTCTTACTATTTGATGTAGCTGAAATATGAAACAACTAATCTGAATAGAGCCATGAAATTTTCCGATGTTTTGATATCATCCAATCAGAATTAAGCTTTACTTATCAGGGAATTTTAAACAATTTGATATCAGCCAATCAGTATCAAACTTTACTTATCAGGGAACTTTCAACAGCTTTGATATCAACCGATCAGAATCAAGGTTTGATTAATCTGGAACTTGGAACAGTTGTGGTATCAAGCAATCAATCCCGAGCCCTAACGATAACGAAATTTTCATACATCATAAAAATAATTTAAAATTTTGTTCACTTTAAATGAAACTTTACACCATTTTGATATCAGAATAGAGCATTCCATCTTTTCAAAGTTTGATAACTGAAAAAAGTTTTCACAATTATAAATTTTATCAAAGATCATCAAAAAAAACCTATTTGAAAGCAATGTCAACATCAATCATTTTGACTCAAGCAAAACTTACGATTCTTTCGTCTTTTCGTTTTAGAGAAATTTTTCTTGGTTTGTTGTTTATATCTTGATCAATCAATCTCTAATTCTCGTAACTAAAACTATTGTTCATACATCTTACAATACTAATCTTATCAAAAATTCTCTTCAGTCATACCATATAACCTGGGTTACCATAAAGAGAAAATCTTTATTAGAACTTTCATTGATTCAATTCTTTATTCAATTCAAAACATAACTTGAAAAATGCATTGACTTTGTTTCATCCATTTTGTTAAAAAACTGATTGAGGATTGACATCAAAACAAACTTAAGAGAAAACCTTCTCAGTTGAATGTAAATTTTTAAATCTAAGTCAAATAAAATCAGATCAATTCTCCTTACATCTCTAAACTCTCTATGTTTTTACGTGAATCAAATTTAAATTAAAAAAATCTCTCATCTTCAATCATCTGTTCCTGTTGAGAAAATTCTGCCTGATAATAACATTAGCAAAAGTTAAAAACCAGAGATCAAGCTAAATTTTGTTTAATCGAGATTACAAAATTCGAAATTCCAGAAGTTAAACGATATTTTGACGCATTTGAACGTGCATAGTCTCTATCACACTCAAGACATGTAACTCTTTCGTTTTTATTCGTCTCAAAAAAGGAAGAAATTGAGAACAAAAGGTAGAATTCAAAGCTTTAGTAGGAGTATTGAATGGCCCCTGAAATGAATAAAATGAAAAAAGCGGCATTTTTCTCGAACAATTGTTTTTCTTTTCGTGAAAAAACTTATGTAATTTTAACAAAATGGAATCCCTGTAGGCAAGCCACCATTGTAGTTGTCACAATGAATTAAAAATAAAATGTATTAATGCTCGAATTGGTGCTTACCTAATGCTGCATCCTCGTATGAATGCTCAGTTCCTCGCTACGTTTTGTAAGTAAAACACATTTCGTATACTTCAAAACTCCCCAAATTTTACAATGTCTTGACGAATTTTAACGTGTATAGACTCTACCACACATAAAACATGTAACTCGATATCGAAATTTCCAAAAACTTTCTAGGAGACTTGATAAAATCCCTAATAATGAAAGATAGGACATATAAACGGCAGTTTTTTGACCAATTGTTTTTATCGTGAAAAAAATCAGACTGAGTTTTCTACTATTTGATGTAGCTGAGATATGAAAGAACCAGTCTGAATAGAGTTCTGAAACTTTCAAAGTTTTTGATATCATCCAATCAGAATCAAGCTTTACATACCACGGAATTTTTAACAATTTTGATATCAGCCAATCAGAATCAAGCTTCGATTCTACTGGAACTTTCAACAGTTTTGATATCAAGCAATCAACTCCGAGCCCTACCGATAATGGAAGTTTTATACATTGAAAAATAATTAAACTTGATTTTAATAAAAAAGGAAATTGTACACCATTTAATATCAGAATTGAGCATTCCATCTTTTGAATTTTTTGGTTATACTAAATAACAGAAAAAAAACTATTCACAGATATAGTTTTTATCAAAGATCATTAGACAACCTATGTAAAAGCAATGTCAATAGCAATCATTTTGATTTTAAAAAAAACTAAAATTTGTTTAATCTTTTTATTTTATAGAGTTTTTTCTTGATTTTTCGTTGTTTAATTCTTGATCAATCAATCTTTAGTTCTTGTAACTAAAACATGTTCACACATCGACAATAGTTTTTTCTTACAGAAAATCCTCTCCAGTCATACCATATAACCTGGGTTACCATAAAAAGAAAAATTTTATTCAGAGTTTCTGAAAAGTTAATTTAAAGAGATAACTTGAAAAATTTTTATTGACTTTGCTTCAATCAATTTGTTTAAAAAACTCATTGATTGAAAATTGACATCAAAGAAGTTTTAAAGGAAAAACCTTCTCAATTGAATCTAAGTTTTTAAGTATAAGTCAAATCAAAATTAGATCAGTTCTCCTTAAACCTCTGAATTCTCTATAATTTTACTTGAATCTAACATAAATAAAAAAGTATCTGTTATAATCAATCATCTGTTTCAGTTGAGAAAATTTATGCATGATAAAACATTTAGCATTAGTTCATAAAAAGAGGTCAAGCTAATTTTTGTTTGTTCAAGATCCCTAAATATTCCAAAAAACTTCCTTATTTATTTTCCGTTTACTTCAGCTTAGTCCTGGTTTCGTTTATGTTGAACCTACTACATCCAATAGGAAGAACTGTCAGAAAAACTTCACCAAAAAAAGTTTTTAGGTAGAAAAGTAAGGTTTAGATGTTGGAGCTGACCAGAGAAGGTGGGCAAGGGAGACTCTATGAATCAGGATACTTTATAGGTTTCTGGTCTCCCATACTATGAATTACCATTGGTTATAAAGTCTACGATCTATTAGGATAGAGAATAGAATTGTTAAAATTTCAGTATCATGGTAAGAGAATGGTAAGAGTATTGGTATTTTTGTTGTAATGTTAAGTTTTTTCGCAAAAATCTCGGCGCGCATTATCTGAATGGTAGATATCAATGGTTAATTAAGTGTAGACTGTGGAATGAAGGGACTATAATTGTTGGTTTATGATAAGTCATTGGTAATCGTTATTGGTTAAAAATGAGATTTTTTAACGGAAAAATTGGAATTGTTTCTATAAACTTCAAATTACGATAAGATTTGATATAGTTTGACCTAGTAGTTGGTTTATTTGAGAAGATTGTGTTTTTTTAAAGATCAAAGCAGTGCTATATCTGAAACCATGCTGAAACCGAACTGAAACCCAGGTTAAACTTCCGAATACTCTGAAAAATCATCAAAATTTGAAAACTGTTACGTACAAGTCATCAAATTAAGCTCAGCATCTGTCCGAAAATTTTTTTCTACGCTTTATATCTATTTTGCTTTTACTTTTCCGTCCTAGAAGAAACAGATCTTGTAAAGAATATCAGCTCATAAATTTAATTTTAAAATGATTTTGAAATGTTATTGAAAATTTCCATGACTCGATTCTAACTCGGATTTTATTGAAGAATAATCGAAGTTCATTTGAAACAGGTGAAATCCAAATAAAAAAATTTATGCACTTCCAAACTAATTAAGTTAAGTGTGATTGATGAGACGTGTTCTGCTACTTTAGCTCGAAAACATATTTTTTCCAAAATTTATCACAACTATCAACATAGGTTTATATACGAAACAGATTTGGAAGAAATATCTCTGTCAAATTAGAATAACTGTATCTGTTTCCTTGAAAAAATTGGTGGAGGTGAACTTTTTCCTAATAATCTCAACTTATTCTACATATTTATCTGTTCTAGTCCTCAATTTGCCTTATTTTCTCTCAAAATTGTTTCTACAGCAGATCTTTGTAAGAGTTTGTTTCTGACAGTTCAAGTAAATATGTAGCTTGAACGCAGAATGTTCATTAAAGCCGTATCTACTTTCCTCCAAGAGAACTGTTGTTGCACTAAAAGATAATTCACTGGAGAAATGGTATCAATTAACCGATCATTTTTGTCTCCAAATTAATTTTAGGGAAATCTGCTTGAAAATTCTAAGCTTTCCAGACTTGTGTTTAACTGAAATATTGATAGAATTTGAAAATCAATTAAATTCCTTTGATGTATGTTCTTGAGAGTTTTGAAAATTTTTCTTGGGCTAGTTTCAATAGCCGAAAATCAAGATTATTTTTCTCAATTTTCACAAAAAAATATATTGATTTTCAATTATTTTCCTGTCAATTCAAATTTAACTTATTTTTGATTTCTGTTTGATCTACTATTTCCAAACGTTCACTAAGCCAAAGCAAATTTAGCATTAAAAAAACCCCTCTCTACAAATAAAACTCTGAACCAGGTCACTATTATTTTTCCTTTGTGTTTTAAAATTGTTTTTTGTTCAGAGTTATAGAAATAGTAATCTGTGAACTCTAGAAAAAACTAAATTTTTTTCTATATTTTTTTTGTCAAAAAACAAAACTGTTTCTTGAACCAATGGAAAACAAAAGAAACATTTTCAATAACCTTCATTTATCTTAGTAAAAACTCTGTACGTCACGAAAATATTCAATGATTCAAAGACAATCAACTAGAATACTTATGAATTTATAGCTAGGCAAAACAATTCAATTAGATAATTTTTTTAATAAAAATGTTTTTCTTTATAAAAAATTTTGCAAATAATCCAGCATTTTTATGAAAATTTAATCTCTGTAAGCAAAACACCTTTGTAGTATTCACCAGAGATTAAAAATTTCTGCATCGATTTCCCTTAAGAGTTTCACGATAAATTGAACTCAATTGCTGTTGGTGTTATCATCAATCAAAACCTTTGAACAAAAGCAGCATTATCCAAATTGTATAGATTTCTAAATTTTTGTCATTTAGTAAAATTTATTACAGTATTTTATCATATCTTTGTCTTTTTGTATCTTTGTAAATTTATCTTTTTGTGGACTGTTTTTGAAAACTGCTAAGTGTTTTTTCTATTACCACGTAGAACTTTTTTTTGTGCTGCAGTAATGCTGCTGCATTATACGAATACTCAGTTCCTCGCAGCTATTTGTATGAAAAAAACAGTTCAGACACTTCGAAACTCCGGAGTTTTTACGATGTTCTGACGCATTTTATTGTGCATAGTCTCTACCACACTCAAGAAAAGAATTTCTTTCGTTTCTATTCATCTCAAAAAAGAAAGAAATTGAGCGCAAATGGGAGATGTCAAATATCGCAAAAATTTTAGAAAGGGGATTTGAGTGGCCCCTCAAAATGAATAAAAAAACAAAAGCGGCATTTTTCTTGACTAATTGTTCTTTTTCATGAAAAAATTAGAATGGATTTCAATTTACTTGGTGTAGCTGAAATATAAATCAACCAATAAGTGGAGCCATGAAAAGAGCCATAAAATTTTCGAAAGTTTTTGTTATTATCCAATCAGAATCAAACTTTTATTATCAGAGATCTTACAACAGTTTGGATATCAACCAAACAGATTCAAGCTTTGGTTATTCTGGAACTTTCAACAGTTTTGATATCAAGCAATCAATTCCGAACCCTACCGATAATGTAAGTTTTATACATTAAAAAGTAATTAAACTTGATTTTAATATAAAAGGAAATTGTGCACCATTTTGATATCAGAATTGAGCATTCCATCTTTTGAATTTTTTGGTTATACTAAATAACAGAAAAAAAACTATTCACAGATATAGTTTTTATCAAAGATCATTAGACAACCTATGTGAAAGCAATGTCAATATCAATCATTTTGATTTAAAAAAAAACTAAAATTTGTTTAATCTTTTTATTTTATAGAGTTTTTTCTTGATTTTTCGTTGTTTAATTCTTGATCAATCAATCTTTAGTTCTTGTAACTAAAACATGTTCACACATCGACAATAGTTTTTTCTTACAGAAAATCCTCTCCAGTCATACCATATAACCTGGGTTACCATAAAAAGAAAAATTTTATTCAGAGTTTCTGAAAAGTTAATTTAAAGAGATAACTTGAAAAATTTTTATTGACTTTGCTTCAATCAATTTGTTTAAAAAACTCATTGATTGAAAATTGACATCAAAGAAGTTTTAAAGGAAAAACCTTCTCAATTGAATCTAAGTTTTTAAGTATAAGTCAAATCAAAATTAGATCAGTTCTCCTTAAACCTCTGAATTCTCTATAATTTTACTTGAATCTAACATAAATAAAAAAGTATCTGTTATAATCAATCATCTGTTTCAGTTGAGAAAATTTATGCTTGATAAAACATTTAGCATTAGTTCATAAAAAGAGGTCAAGCTAATTTTTGTTTGTTCAAGATCCCTAAATATTCCAAAAAACTTCCTTATTTATTTTCCGTTTACTTCAGCTTAGTCCTGGTTTCGTTTATGTTGAACCTACTACATCCAATAGGAAGAACTGTCAGAAAAACTTCACCAAAAAAAGTTTTTAGGTAGAAAAGTAAGGTTTAGATGTTGGAGCTGACCAGAGAAGGTGGGCAAGGGAGACTCTATGAATCAGGATACTTTATAGGTTTCTGGTCTCCCATACTATGAATTACCATTGGTTATAAAGTCTACGATCTATTAGGATAGAGAATAGAATTGTTAAAATTTCAGTATCATGGTAAGAGAATGGTAAGAGTATTGGTATTTTTGTTGTAATGTTAAGTTTTTTCGCAACAATCTCGGCGCGCATTATCTGAATGGTAGATATCAATGGTTAATTAAGTGTAGACTGTGGAATGAAGGGACTATAATTGTTGGTTTATGATAAGTCATTGGTAATCGTTATTGGTTAAAAATGAGATTTTTTAACGGAAAAATTGGAATTGTTTCTATAAACTTCAAATTACGATAAGATTTGATATAGTTTGACCTAGTAGTTGGTTTATTTGAGAAGATTGTGTTTTTTTAAAGATCAAAGCAGTGCTATATCTGAAACCATGCTGAAACCGAACTGAAACCCAGGTTAAACTTCCGAATACTCTGAAAAATCATCAAAATTTGAAAACTGTTACGTACAAGTCATCAAATTAAGCTCAGCATCTGTCCGAAAATTTTTTTCTACGCTTTATATCTATTTTGCTTTTACTTTTCCGTCCTAGAAGAAACAGATCTTGTAAAGAATATCAGCTCATAAATTTAATTTTAAAATGATTTTGAAATGTTATTGAAAATTTCCATGACTCGATTCTAACTCGGATTTTATTGAAGAATAATCGAAGTTCATTTGAAACAGGTGAAATCCAAATAAAAAAATTTATGCACTTCCAAACTAATTAAGTTAAGTGTGATTGATGAGACGTGTTCTGCTACTTTAGCTCGAAAACATATTTTTTCCAAAATTTATCACAACTATCAACATAGGTTTATATACGAAACAGATTTGGAAGAAATATCTCTGTCAAATTAGAATAACTGTATCTGTTTCCTTGAAAAAATTGGTGGAGGTGAACTTTTTCCTAATAATCTCAACTTATTCTACATATTTATCTGTTCTAGTCCTCAATTTGCCTTATTTTCTCTCAAAATTGTTTCTACAGCAGATCTTTGTAAGAGTTTGTTTCTGACAGTTCAAGTAAATATGTAGCTTGAACGCAGAATGTTCATTAAAGCCGTATCTACTTTCCTCCAAGAGAACTGTTGTTGCACTAAAAGATAATTCACTGGAGAAATGGTATCAATTAACCGATCATTTTTGTCTCCAAATTAATTTTAGGGAAATCTGCTTGAAAATTCTAAGCTTTCCAGACTTGTGTTTAACTGAAATATTGATAGAATTTGAAAAACAATTAAATTCCTTTGATGTATGTTCTTGAGAGTTTTGAAAATTTTTCTTGGGCTAGTTTCAATAGCCGAAAATCAAGATTATTTTTCTCAATTTTCACAAAAAAATATATTGATTTTCAATTATTTTCCTGTCAATTCAAATTTAACTTATTTTTGACTTCTGTTTGATCTACTATTTCCAAACGTTCACTAAGCCAAAGCAAATTTAGCATTAAAAAAACCCCTCTCTACAAATAAAACTCTGAACCAGGTCACTATTATTTTTCCTTTGTGTTTTAAAATTGTTTTTTGTTCAGAGTTATAGAAATAGTAATCTGTGAACTCTAGAAAAAACTAAATTTTTTTCTATATTTTTTTTGTCAAAAAACAAAACTGTTTCTTGAACCAATGGAAAACAAAAGAAACATTTTCAATAACCTTCATTTATCTTAGTAAAAACTCTGTACGTCACGAAAATATTCAATGATTCAAAGACAATCAACTAGAATACTTATGAATTTATAGCTAGGCAAAACAATTCAATTAGATAATTTTTTTAATAAAAATGTTTTTCTTTATAAAAAATTTTGCAAATAATCCAGCATTTTTATGAAAATTTAATCTCTGTAAGCAAAACACCTTTGTAGTATTCACCAGAGATTAAAAATTTCTGCATCGATTTCCCTTAAGAGTTTCACGATAAATTGAACTCAATTGCTGTTGGTGTTATCATCAATCAAAACCTTTGAACAAAAGCAGCATTATCCAAATTGTATAGATTTCTAAATTTTTGTCATTTAGTAAAATTTATTACAGTATTTTATCATATCTTTGTCTTTTTGTATCTTTGTAAATTTATCTTTTTGTGGACTGTTTTTGAAAACTGCTAAGTGTTTTTTCTATTACCACGTAGAACTTTTTTTTGTGCTGCAGTAATGCTGCTGCATTATACGAATACTCAGTTCCTCGCAGCTATTTGTATGAAAAAAACAGTTCAGACACTTCGAAACTCCGGAGTTTTTACGATGTTCTGACGCATTTTATTGTGCATAGTCTCTACCACACTCAAGAAAAGAATTTCTTTCGTTTCTATTCATCTCAAAAAAGAAAGAAATTGAGCGCAAATGGGAGATGTCAAATATCGCAAAAATTTTAGAAAGGGGATTTGAGTGGCCCCTCAAAATGAATAAAAAAACAAAAGCGGCATTTTTCTTGACTAATTGTTCTTTTTCATGAAAAAATTAGAATGGATTTCAATTTACTTGGTGTAGCTGAAATATAAATCAACCAATAAGTGGAGCCATGAAAAGAGCCATAAAATTTTCAAAAGTTTTTGTTATTATCCAATCAGAATCAAACTTTTATTATCAGAGATCTTACAACAGTTTGGATATCAACCAAACAGATTCAAGCTTTGGTTATTCTGGAACTTTCAACAGTTTCGATATCAAGCAATCAAATCCGAGCCCTACCTATTATGGAAATTTTTTACATTACAAAAATTGATTAGTTTTTTTTGGTTTGCTGTTCAAATGTTGGTCACTCAATCTTTAGTTCTTGTAATTAAACACTTAGATCATACAATACCCTTTTTAACAAAATTTCTCTCCAATTTTTCTAACTGTTCAAGTAAATACTTCTGATAGAATCATTTTTTCTAGCTAATTTACAATTTTTTGTAAGATTACCAGCAATATCAGTTTATGTTTTGAGGTCTTTTTTTCAAATATTTTCCAATAAAATTGCCAACTAACTTATTTTTTTTCAATTACTGAATACCTAGGTGGTTTTGATGTAACCAATCAAAATCTCAAATGATGAAAACAATCAATGAAATACAGAAATTTTTTTTAATTCAAGTTACATTTTTCTTTGCAATATTGTCCAATTGAGACAAACTTGGATGAAATTATTAGTAAAACAATTCGGTTTAGTAATTTGTTTAAAAAAGTGTGAAAAATCAATCATAACTTGTTTCTGAACTAAATCAAATAGTTTCGGTTAATCGAAAATTTTCTTTGTGTTTCTTATTTTAAATGTGAAACTTAAGTGCGGAAAAATAATTTTAACCAAAAATAATCCAATTAACAAACATACAAAACTTCGCAAAGTGTTACTGAGCTTTACAATTATCAAAAATCATAAGGTTTCTCATGATTTGGGCGAATTCCTTGAACTGATTCAAAGTAGAATTACCATAGGCAACCTGCTTCATTTCTTCGTTTTTCCTTTGCAGCGAAAATTCAAATGTGAATGTAGTTTGGTTTGTTCACACTGTACTTCTTGATTGTGACACACACCCTCCTCTTGTTGTACGTTGCTTTTTCGTATACACCATTACAGATGTCAAGCACCTGATCAATAAATGATTTTTGCCAGATATGGCTACAAAAATAGGTTCGAGTCCAATGTTTTCAGCATCTTAAGCAATAGTACTTCTCCATGATATTCTTGCTGGGATTTTTTTGAATTGTCGCGATTTAAGTTTTTTGAATAGTTGGAAGCATACTTCAAAATAAAGTTACCCCTTATAGAATTTTTTGAGATCGAGAAATTCTCCCAACTTTGGTTTGATTTTTTGAAAAATCAATTTTAATGGGACTAGTGTCTTTTCTGGAGTATATTGTCGTTACGTAAGCTGATCAAACGAGGAGAAGCGAGAGAAAAACTTTTTTAGAATAAATGAAATTGGAAGTAGGCAGTATGAGTTATAATGATTTCCATATAAGGAAAGAGTACCAAATATGTTAAGTTTTTGTATAATATTTTTATATTGGGAAACTGCGTAGGCGTTACTTTTCCCTTAAATGTCCAAAACGCTCGACAAAAATCATTCTCCAGATAGCAGCTGTTATGTGTCAAGCTCTCCCCAGCTTTCATTCAGAATATAATGAAAAATCTCTTTTCAATTTTTTTCCAACGAGTTATACGAAAAATACATGGTAAGGCAAGATTAATGAGTGTCTACTCACAATTTTTTTTTGGAGGTTTACAAATTCCATTTAATTTTAATAGGAATCTTTTTCAATCACAATTTTAAAGAGATTAGATTTTTATCAAAACATTTTTCAAAAAACTGACCGTCCTTACACTTTGTAAAACACAGATTTTTCACAAGCCTTGTTGCATTGAAGGGAGAAGTGTTCAACCAACATAGTTGAGCAGTTCAATATAAATTGAAAAGGACACGAGCAGAAAAAACCAAGGGTTGCAAGGAAACGACTAGTTCGCAAAAAATTTCACCTAAGCTCTTGGTTCAGCGTTTCTGGAAAGAATTCGAAAAACTTAAGACTACAATCATGAACCTGATTTATTGGAAATAATTGATTCTTCCATTGATGATCATAGTTCTGCATTGATCATGACTATGTAATTTTTGTGATTGGAAAACCATATTTTAAAAGTTGTTCTAGCAAATTCCACTGTGAAATCTCTATAAAACAAGATTTGTTCAGAATTATTCAGTTCAAAAAGAAGAAAAATTCATTAGATATGCAAACACGAAATTTCATTAATTATGTAAAAAAAATCTGATTTATACAAATTTTTAGTTAATTTTCGAGGTAGTTGTCACTTTCTTCTTCATTTGCCATGCCATGTTTTCTTGTCAACAAAAACAGTTTATCCTGTTGAATCATTTTTTTTTCCATAAACATTTTATCACAAACTATTTCAATTTTTGGCCAATTGTGCGTAGGAATTCTTGACAACAACTTTTGAAAACTTGAAAACTTGAGTTTTGAAAAAAAACAACTAGCAAAAAAATTAAAATCAACAGTTTACTTAATTAATTTCCTCTTTCTAAATTTCGTTATAGAAGTCTGATTGGATGCATTTTAGTGGATTTTAGTAACATTTGAAAGATTGTAGAAGTTGATGTGTAATGATTTCTTATAAAAGACTAGGGGTTATGTGTAGATTCTAGAAGTGATTGACGTCAATTTCTCCAGTGGAAAATTCTTAATGTTCTATGCATTTTTCTTGTCTCAGTTTTTGTTCATTTTATGAATTTAGTGCCAGAAAAATCATCAAAAGAGATCACCTAAGCCATCATGAGGAGCTTGCGTCTAAAAAGGAGCTCGTCTTAGTTTTCTTGAAAAGGATTGGAAAAATTCAAACACCATACTTAAATTTGTTGAAAATCGTTCATTCTTACAATTATGGTTTTGTAAAAAGGAGCTTGTCATGTATTCGTTTAAACTTTAGCATACGTCAAACTTTCTTGTGTTTCGTATTAAACATTCTTTCTGAGTAATGTTTTTTCAAGATTCTAAATTTGATTTGCTTCTTTCAACAAGTATACAACATATTAGTTCGTTTTCATTAGAGGGTGCGAAAGTTTTTTAAATTCTGAAAATATTTTAATGCAAATGCTTTTGATAATTTTCAAAAAATATTTGCGAAAAACAAAACGTCTGTTCCATTAACATACATGCAAAAAAGGAATTTTTCAATGGTTAAAATAGAAGAAAGATTTTTATAATTTTTTAATATCAACAATGCAAGAAAATCTTGGTACTTTTTTTTCAAAAATGCGAAAAACTTTAAAGTAAACTTTCTTAAAATTCGAACGTTTTTGATTTGCCTATTATAAGAGCCAAAAACATTGTGAAAAAGTAGCAGGATGCGAATTTTTTGTACAGTTATCAGCATGTATATAAAAATTCTAATGAGTTTTTAATCCTGTATTAAAAAATATTTTGAAACATTTTTCAAGATGTTAAAATTGATTTAGTTATTTTACCATGTTTGAAAAAGAAAACTAATTTTTGAATTTTAGTTTGATTTTAATCCGTGTGTAAGATTCTTTAAACAAACTGTTCTATGAACTCTTAGATAATCTCGTTGTTCCCATCTCTCTCAAAAAAATTGTAGATGCAAGAAAATTAAACTACAAACACAAGACAACAACCAAATTATTTACAAATCAAAGAGCTGTCGAGCAGCTGAGTTCTCAAAATTTTGTAAACTCTCATTGGAGCGCAAAGCTGGTCTTGCCTCCATCGCCGATGATTGTCTTGGATCGCTCATTGGAGTGCTTGGTTCAGAGAAACCCTCAACCTCTTCGATGGTTATTGGGTTCTCCACAGATCCTTAATCTTCCCACGGAAAAAAGAAATCGTTTACAGGTTGAGCCACAAATCTGGAGTCAGGAACCACGGTATAATTTATCCCGTTTTATTCTACTATCAGCGACATCATTTCCATCGTTCCAAGCTGATTCTCGTTGATGTGAACCTGCATTTGGTGCTGTTCACTGAAGTCTGTCCTCATGATCTCGATCATCTGCCATACTGTAAAGGGAACATCCATTTTCAGCCAAGAAAAAACCAGAGATAGACTCGAGAAGAAAGACTGATTTAGAGCTGAGAGAAGAGCTAGTTGGCGGTATTGAGCTTCCTTTTGGGAAAAGTTTGATAAAAGGACGTATCCAATCAGATATAAAGTTTCATTTAAGGCAGTTTGTCCAATTTTTCAATTCCAATTACAAACATTTTTCGTTTATCATAGGTTGTCGTATCCAATCAAAACATTTTCTAGTTTTAAGGACTTAAATCTTCCAAATAAATAAAATTATACCCAAAATCAATCGCAAAAAAACTCAACATAATTTGTTCTCTATAAAAATAGAAAACACTGCCGATACAGTAACAAAACAAAAAAAATTCAAGTAAGTAGCATGTCCACATTTTTTTCCATCAAGTGAATTGAATTGTTTTTGTGAGAAATGAGAGAAAGTAGATTGAGGTTATATGAATTTGGAGTAAATCAGTATGAGTAATCATTTTTTTTCCATATAAGGAACTAGTACTAAATAAGGAAAGTTTCGTATCAAATTTCTATATTCGGAAATGCATAGGCGTTACTTCTCACTTATATATACACAATTTTTGACAAAAATCATACTTCAAGATGGCAGCTGCTTCGTGTCAATCTCTCCCCGCTTTTATTCTGAGTATAGTAAAAAATCACATTTTATTTCTGTTTCCAACGAGTTTTAAGAATAACACATTGTAACGCAAGGTTATTGAGTGTCTACTTCCGATTGGTTTTGTTTCTTGGAGGGTTGCAAGTTCCAATTAATTTTATAATGAGTTTTTCTCAATCAAATTTTAGAGAGATTAGATTAGAGTCAATACATTTATCCGTTTTGCTTTCTAAAAACACAGATTTTACATAAGCATGTTGCATCGAGCGGAGAAGTATTCAATCACTTTAGTTGAGCAGTTTAACATAACTTGAAGTGGAACAGAGCAGAAAAAACCAAGGTTTGCAAGAAAACGAATCGGTTGGAAAAATTCAAGAAACATCATCTAAGTTTTAATCAAAAAAACTTGCTTCCGCCCAAACTCTTGGTTTAGCGTTTCTGGAAAGAGTTTGAACAGCTCAAAACTCAAATTTGGAACCTCGTTTGTTGGAAATAATTGATTGTTTCATCAATGATTATGGTTCTGTTTTAATCATGGATATGCAAGCTTCATGGATATTCAATTCAAAACGAAGCGAATTTCACTATAGATGCAAAAACGAAAACTTTTCTAGATATGTAAAGAAAGAACTTCTAATCGAAACAAATTGTCACTTTCTTCTTCATGTGCCACGCCATATTTTTTTGCAACAAAAACAGTTTATCCTGTTGAATCATTTTTTTTCCATAAACCTTTTATCATTAATTGCTTCATTTTTTGGCAAATCATGCAGGGTGCTTCCCAGGTGGACTGGAACAATTCCTTGAATCTCTGTAGAAGATGTTGAACTCAACCTTTTGTTCAAAAGCTGTCATTTGTAGTAAATGTTCACTTGAATGCATATGAAAACTGTTATCGTTTTCAGTTACGAAAATTCACCGAAAACAATTTCAGTGTGAATCAGATGAAGACCCATATTTTTTCTAAAATCTCTGGTGTTTTCTAAAACTCTTTTCTGAAATCTTTGATTTTTTCTTTCTCGAGTTCCATCCATTCCAAAAGATCTATGATAATTTGCTCACAAGACTGGGAGATGTTTTCAAGTTTGAGAATCTTGATAGGATCGGTACCAATTTCAAACTGGTTGCAGTAACTCCTTCGTTCAATTACGATTGCTTTCAATTTAGGGATAGATTTCCGTTTCTTCTAAAAATTTTAATCAGGTTGATAGAATGAACCTAATTGTAGAAGATTTCCAAATAAACTCAAACATTTTTTTGCCAGTTGTATCTAATTACTAGGTAAAAAAAAGTTTTGCTGGCATTTTCTAAAAAAAACTGAAATGACTCATAATTTTTGGAACAATTCCGTTAGTTTAATTAATAAACTGTCTAAGCAGACTGGTTGGTTTTCTGTTTATAAAAACTTTCTACGACGACTTCTATGTTCTTGACTTAAAACAACGCCTTGAAAAAGATTTTTTTTTCTCAATTTTAATTGAGTGTTTTTATTCAGATTTGAAAACAAAAAGTAGCGAAAATTTTGAGAACAAGAATTAGTTTCATCAATTTCATCACCATAAAGTTTGATATACAAGTCTGATTGGATGCATTTTTAATGGACTTTAGGAAAATTTAGAGGATTCTAGATATTAATGTGTAAAAATTTCTTATAAATGTCTAAGGGTTATGTGTAGATTGTAGAAGTCTTCATTTTGTCTTAAGGAAACTTTCACTGTTCTATGCAGTTTTCTTGGTTCAGTTTTGTATGATTTTTTCAACTTGTTGTCAAAAAAAAATCAAAAAACAACATCTAAGCCATAATGAGAGCTTGCGTCTAACCAGGAACTCGGCTCAGTTTTCTTGAACAGGATTGGAAAAACTCAAAACTCATACTTAAATTCGTTGAAAATCTATCGTTCTTACCATTATGGTTTTGTAAAAAGGAGCGTGTCAACTATTCTTCTAAACTTTATCATATGTCAAACTTGATTGTGTTTCATTTTGATTTTTTTTTGTGTGTGCAAACTTTTAACTCAGATTTTTTTTTGCAAGATGCAAAATTGTTTTGGTTTTTCCAACACTTATGCAAAATATTATTTTGTTTCCATTACAAGATATTTTTAAATTGTGCAAGTATTTTGAAGCAAAAATTTTAATGTTTTCTTATAAAAACTTTCAAAAATATAATGTCTTTTTCCTTATGCCAATGCCAAAAACGTAAACGTTTAATTGGAAAAAACAAGATAAAATACAATTAAAAAAATCGGTATTGATTATTCCTAGTGATATTCCCTATGTTAATGTTTTACATTTCTGACGTTTTTGGTCAACTTTAATTCAGAACAAGGATTTTTTAACTATCAAGTCAAGAGCAAAGAAATTCATGAGTTTTATTTAGTAACAGTATAAGAAAGATTAGCGACAGTTTTTTTTCTAATGCGAAACTTTTTTTGAATTTTTCAACATGTGCACTGAAAACATTATGAAAAAATGTGCAGAATTGTTTTGAATTTTCATCAAGTGTGCGGAAAAATCTAAGAGTGTGTTAGTAAGTTGCAAAATTTTTCGTGGATTTCCCAAAATCATATGTAAAATTTAACTTTTTTGTTAGACATATGCGAAACACGCAAAGTTTTATTTTGAAAAACGTGTTCAAATATTGTTAAAAAAAATTTCGCTTAAGATGAATTCTTTTGCTATTCCTTATCTTAATACATTGTTTTTTTCTATGTTTTTGATCAACATTCATGCAAAAAATGTATATATTAACAATCAATTCGAGAACAAAGAATATCAAAAACTTTAAAAATATTTTTGGAAGAAAGACTTGTTACATTTTTTGTCAATTGCGAAATAATTGAAAGAAATTTTTCTTAAAAAGCGAAGTTCTCTTTTTTTTCAAAAATAGGAAAAAGAACCTGCAAAAATTGTTTTGTGTTTTTAACAAGTGTGTCAGTTTTTTTCATAGTTTTTTTGCGATTTAGTGAAAAAAGCAAAATTTTCTGGTAAAATTTTGTTGAATTAATGCTAAAAATTTTCCTTCGTTGATGAAATTGACTGTTATTCCCTATCTTAATTCATTGTTTTCTGATGTTTTCGATTAACATACATGCAAAAAATGAATTTTTTTCAATGGTTCGAAAAGAAAAAAGATTTTTATAAATTTAAATTTTCAGCAATGCAAGAATTCAAAAACGAGAAAAAAAATTGTTATTTTCTAAAAAGCGAAGTTTTTTTAATTTTCTCAACATGTGTGCCAAAAACATTGTGAAAAAGTAGCAGGGTGCAAAATACTGTACAGTTATTAGCATGTAAGCAAATATTGTAAAGATTTTTTATTCCCGTGTTTTAAAATAATAGAAACTTGCAAAATCAGTCGGATTTGTAATCGGTGTGTAAGATTTAAAAAAAAAACTTTTCTATGACCTGTTAGATGATCTAGTTGTTCCTATCTCTCAAAAATAAAAAAACTAATCGATGCAAGAAAATTAAATTACAAACACAAGGTAACAGCCAAATAATTTACAAATCAAAGAGCTGTCGATCAGCTGAGTTCTCAAAATTTTGTAAAATCTCATTGGAGCGCAAAAGTGACTGTCGTGGTTCGCTCATTGGAGTCCTTGGTTCAGAGAAACCCTCTTTTTTTTCGATTGTTATTGGTTTCTCCACGGATCCTTCTTCTTCCCACTGAAAAAGGAAATCATTTACAGGTTGAGCCACATATATGGATTCAGAAACCTCGGTATAATTCATCCCATTTTATTATACTATCAGCGACATGATTTCCATCATTTCAAGCTGATTCTCAATGATGTGAATCTGCATCTGGTGCTGATCACTGAGATCTCTCCTCATGGTCTCGATCATGTGCCACACTTGAATTGGAACATCCATTTGAGCCAAGAAACTCCTAGAGACAGACTCGAGCACCTTGATTGTCATACTTTTTGGTACAATTTTGACCAAGAACATGAGATTGTTGCTCTGAACGGAGAAGATAAATTTGAGAAATATATTACTGAGTAAAAGATTTTGGAACAAGGAAAATGACTAAATTAGAGCTGAGAGAAGAGCTAGCTGACGGTATTTAAATTGAAAACAAAATAGTTATTTACCTCAGAGTGAGGGGTACCTTGAACTCAAATAGGTGGGGTTAACCAACAGAACAGGTATTCCGTATATGGAGAGTAGTCGTGTTCAGTCAGAATTCAGCTTCCTTCTAGGAAAAATTTGATAAAAAGAAGTATCCAATCAGAAAAAAAGTTTCATGTAAGACAGTTTGTTCAAATTGTCGTGTCCGATCAAAAAATTTTGAAGTTTTTAGTATTTAAATTTTCCAAAAAAATTTTAAAAACACAAAATGTTTTCTGTAAGAAAAAAAGTTTTGCCGATATAAATAACAAAGGAAAAAAATTAAAACAAGTAGCTTTTCCACAACTGTTTCCATCATTGGAATTGATTTTTTTGTATGTATTCGTTGAGAAACTGCTGGTTTTTCAGTAGATAGTAAATTTTTTTGATTTTAATGAAAAATTGAGGGGATTCCTCAAAGTTGATGAGAATTGAGCTCTGGAAAACAAAAATCTCCGTAAATCTTAATACAAACCCGATCGTGAAGGTTTTTTAACTTGAAAGTCTTAAATAAATGCGAAAACAAAGCAAAGTCTTTATCTATTTGCTTGGGCTTTTGTAAGAATTTGGGTATCGGGTAAGGAATAAAAAGGATCTTCGATATACTGTCATAGAACTTGCTGAACAGTTTCAAGTTTTTGGGTTTTAAAAAAATTCTTTTCTATTCAGGTGTAATTCAGCAGTAAATTAAACGCTTTGATATTCAATACTTGGTTCAAAGTTAAACACTTTGATTGAGCTTGTTGCCCTAAATAGATCTTAACTTATTCGGAAAACTCTTTTTTGGACAATATAAGCAAAAAAATTGTGCAAAAAATAGTAAAAAAAAGTGAGAATCTACATTAAATATAATCAAATCAATTTAAAAAAATTGGAACTTTTTGCTTTTTCTTGTAGAGTAACTCGAGAGTATTTAAACGTTTTTTAAGGTTATATTTTATCCAAAGTTATAACAAGAAACATTTGATTTCTGGCTGGTTCAACGTTTTCTGGAAAATTCCAAAATTTCCGAAGGAAGTTTTTGTACGCGATGAAGTCATTACCAAAAAAAAACTTTGCTTGGGAGATGATGTCACTTCTATTTAAAAAGTGAAATCATTATGAAGGGAAATTTCTGTGAGCGTTGGCATCACTACAATTCTTAGAAAGATGTCATGACCAAAAAAATTAAATATATTCCTAGTATAAATACGCTTATGTTATTTTATTGAATCACTAGTTTTGTTTGCCAATTGGAAATCAGAGACAAGCAATTGAATTTCACTTCAAGTGTTACAATTCGATATTTCGAGAAAAGAAAAAAAAATGGATATTTTCATTTATTCAATTGGTACTTTATGTTTCTATTTTTAGACAAACTGAAAGTCCCAGTTGATTATTTCTCTAGTTTTTAGATAAAGCTTGCCTTTAACCGAAACGAGAAAAGCAAATGCTAGGATTGCGGAAATACTTATGCTTGCCAGCACGCTGCTCGAAATCGAAAGATTTGTGAAGAGCAAAAGATACACAAACTGAGATTTTTATACAAAGGGCAAAGAGGAGATGAACTACCATACTGCCAAGAAGCATGCTCAACCAAGTTCTAAGCAGTCGAAGGTTTGTCCTTCTGGTGAGCAAGAGTTCACAAGTTACTACTCTCTCCAAGAACATTGGAGAAATTAACATGGAACTAAGCAACGAAAACCTAGTGGTACGGTGGCTGACCTGAACAAGTTTGTGGAAAAAGAAAGAATGAAGGAGGAACTTAAAGTCTGTCTTCATTTCCTAGTGGATACGGAGATGGAAAAAAGAAGACATAAAGTATTTAACTTCCAATTGTCCATTGTGTAAATAATCGAAGAGAAATTGAGGAAGTCTTCAGCAAGCTCGATTTTGGCGCTAAAATCAACATTGCTTTAGAATTTGCTCTTCGGAAAACAGTATAAACAAGAATCCACATAATTTGATTTTCGATTTGGTAAGCAACCTCGAACTGTTGGCTGAAATAAGTAAGCTAGCAATAAGAAAAAAAGTTGAAGATATTGAAGTGGCTTTCATTAAATGAATAATAGAGATATTTGATCAGCAAAACGAACGAGAGAAAATAAATATTCAAGTAACAAATATATTCAAGCTGGTACATTTCATAAACTCCTACCATTTGTGCAATGTAAGGGCTATCTTTTCCTGCAAAATTTTGGTACGGTAAGTTTCAGACGGTAAGTGTCGCAAAATTTTTTGAAATCTTCTAAGTTTTTCTTGCAAATACACTTTTATCTCGTAAAAACCTTATTCATCTTGAAAAAACGAAAAAAAAATTGGATGGTAAGTTTGAAAAGGTAGGTCTCAGATTTTTTTAAAACCTTACTGAGCTTTACCTGCAAAAACTTTTTATCTTTATATAAAAACTTTATCTTGAAAAAACATGTTTAACTTGTAAAGTCGAAAAAACACTTTGGAAGGTAAGTTTCCGATGGTAAAGTTTCGACAACTTTAAATTTGGATTTAGGGAAAGGGATCATAAAATATTATATCCCAAAAAATCTTTTTTCTCAAAAAAAATGTTTTAGGAACTAATATAATTTTAGTTATCTTCCCTCAGGTTATCTGGGAGAATTGACAAGATGTGGTTATCTTTGACAGGTTAAATATTCCACTCAACGAGATATCAGGGGAAATTTAACAGCTCCTCATGGTTGATTATTTTTATATCTCACTTATTCTTTTATTCCCCAGACTGTCTGGACAAAGGATGACAGCTTCATTATACATATTACTTTTTGACTTATTTCATCTTTTTTCATACAATTATATCACGATCATATGACAGATGCATATTAGCATTTCCCCCAACAGAGTTAATGGAGCATGAATTTCATCCTTGAGAGATTAAAGATTTAATTTTTTCATAAAACAAAACTGCATGAATTTTATTGGAACTAGAATATGAATTTGTAAAAAGTTTTAAGTTTCGAGCAATCAGATGTTTTTAGCCTTTTCTTCTGTCATGTTACTCGCTAAACGTAATTTCAGTTCTCTTTTGTCACTTTGTCTCTAACTTTTTAAAAAATCTTTAAATTTTACGAAACTCCCAAAAATATGTATCATTCCAAATTGTCAGTTGCTCTGCCCGGTGAAAAATTAAACTGAGAAAGATATCGTATCAAAAAGCTTTCTGGGTCTGATTTTTTTGGATGATTTTTTGACTGTCTTTCTCAGGGTAAACTTTTAATAAGATCTTACAATTTATTAGAAGTTGGTTACAATTTTCGTAAAGTTATCTGTTCTATCGTTAATTTTTTCAATTAGTCCCCCAATTGAAAGAAATCACGATGGAATAGATAAGTTTTCAAAAATTGTAACCAACAGCTAGTAAATTGTAAGATCCTCTTCAAAGTTTACCCTGAGAAAGACAGAAAAAATATCATGAAAAAAATCAGACCCAGAAAGCTTTTTGATACGATATCTCTCTCAGTTTATCTCTGGAATCCTTTTATTATTTTTTTACCAAAGGTGAAAGATATCCATCTAGGCAGTTGTTATTTGATTTATATTTAAAAACAAAGAAAATGATGATGGTTTGATAGGACAATTTAGGATAAAAAGTTATGATTAATAATTTACACGCATGTAGGTTTGGAATCAAAAAGGTCCCATACACAAGCATTGTGTAGTGGGCAAAGATTATTGAAAACTGATTTACAATCTAGATTGAAGAAATGTCTGGGGTTTTTAATTAAACAGCGTTCGTTTTCTCTTCTTTCTGGAGGTTTCGCTCTGAGGAAAAACAAAATAGATAGTACAGAGACAATAACAATGGAAAGTCCCAAAAAATTAGAAGATTTTTATAGGAACCTAAAAATTCAAAATATATATATATATATATATATATATATATATATATATATATATATATATTAGCGACTATTCTGAATTTATTTTTTTGAATGTTTGATAATCTTTCTCCCAAGACTATCAATTCCGTTACTTGCTTCAGTAAAATCACGAAAAAGAACTGTTCTACACGAAAGAACAATTTTTTCAATATCAATTAAAGTGTAAAACGGTTACAATTGATATCTATCATCACCCTTTATGTCATTAAACACTTGACATTGCATAAAAAAGTTTATTGAACTCATTTTATCAATCACAAAACACGCTTTCTTAACAATACACAATTGGTACAAAATCAAGAAAAACAGGTAAAAGTACCGAATGATTTCGATTTTATTTACAGTGCTGTGAACGCAAGGTTGAAAATAAGTATCGATAAGCATCTCGTAAAATTAAATTATGCCATTCAGACAAAATCATATCAGATGATCGAGATACCGAAAAAAGTTTTGTGGACTTTGCGTGTGCACCAAAGCAAAAAATACCCACTTATTTTTTCAACATTTCGGAGCCTAATGGAATTTCACCCAAAAGTTTTATGACAAAGCAAAAAACAGAAAAACTCGGATCGCTTTAAGAATCTAAGGGCGTTGGACAAAAAGTTTAGATTCTAGAATTACAGCAACGTATGGCTCTGTCCATAAACAAGTTGATTTTCAAAAAAGAAAATAGAACAATTCTTACAAGCAAAACAACTCCTGATATATTTGGTCCAACCATCAGACAAATTTAATTGAAATTTGGGCTGTGGACTTGACTTTTGTAGATAAATTAGATGGTCGAAACAGTGGAGTCAAGTAGCCATTGGTTAATTTAGACAATTTTTTGAGATTTGTCAGAGTTTAAACAAGAAAACAATGTAAATCATAGACACCCTGCAAGCTCACAAAAACATGATTACTCGAGAAAAATTGTCCCAAAAATCTTCGAGAGATATGAAAAAAAGACTTGATACCATTTTTGAAAGACAAAACTTTTATGGAACATAAAAACTAAATATGGAAGTTAGTGATATGGTGATAATTTGAAAAATATGTAATCCGTTCCGAAAAAAGATAAAGGCCCTTGTTTACAGAAAATTTTTTCTGCTATATCATCAATGTCATCAAAGAATCTAGCTACACAAATCATCGAAGAAAGTTCTGGGGACAAAACAAGAGAATTGAATTGATGCTTATTGATCAAGGATTGTATCCAAATATTGTTGATATAGTTGTAACCACGAATGACCAAGTTCGTAAAAGTGTAGGTGCACAAAAATTTCGATATCATTCAATTTAGATACCAGTATACAGAATTACACAAAAGATAGCCGTTCATTTAACTGATGTACAGAGCAGTACTTGATTTATTGGTCTTAACAAATCTTTAATAAAATTTGTTATAATTTTTCTGCATTGCAAAAAATCAGTAAATGGAGATCCGTTCAGTTTACATCAGCTGTTCCGCAACGTTTTGGAAAATCATTTTTGATTTAAGTTTCATACAAAAAAGTTGCTAAAAACTCGGTTTTTGAGCTTCTACAAAGCTTCATTCGAAACGGTTTACCATTTTCTGTGCACATACAAGACAACATGAAAGGGGTTTTGGTGTTCTTGTACAAACTCATGGGAGAACTGTAATCCTCTTTAATTCTATAAACCCAGCTTCAAAAAAGAATTGTGACATATTTGCTTCGAATCGCCGCTTCTGAGATTGAAGAAGATGTAAGTTCACGCAAAAAACTCAAGATAATTGCAAAAATATTTGAGAAACAAAAACAATTCAGAAACAACTGGAAGTACGAGAAAAAATGTCCAAGCGTAGAAATAGTAGAACCAGATCCTTTTCACAAAAAAATATCTTGAAAAACTGTCACTCTCGCAAAGAAATTTCGCAACAACACGAATTGAGTTTAAAACGAAGTAGTCATTTTTGGGACGTGGTTTTAGGTTGTTTTTTTTGTGGAGGCTTTCGATAAAATGCAATTTTTTGAAATAATTATTTCATCCTACACAGGAGAAGTTTTTACCAGTACTTGTCTTTAATGAAAGAAATACTAAGAATGAAAAAATTGTAAGTTCACGCAAAAAACTCAAAAAGATTGCAAAATTATTTGGGAAACAAAAACAATTCAGAAACAACTGGAAGTTCGAGTAAAAATCTCCAAGCGTAGAAATAGTAGAACCAGGTCTTTTTTGCGAAAAAATATCTCGAAAAACTGTCATTCTCGCAAAGAACATTCGCAACAATACAAATTGAGTTTAAAACGAAGTAGTCATTTTTGGGACGTGGTTTTACGTAGTTTTTTTATGGAAGCTTTCAATAAAACGCAAGTTTTCGAAATATTCATTTCATCCTATACAGAAAAAATTTTTACCAGTACTTGTCTAGATGAAAGGAATATTGAGTTTCAGTTCGAGACCGACCGTAATCTCTGTTTCGATGTGCGTGATACCCATCTTGTTTGAAAGCTTCATTTAATCAAGTGAAAATTGTGCGACGCTTCCAAAACCTGAAAACAAAACGAAACCAGTAGTTGACTCAAATGAGGTCCAGAACCTTACCTACATTATATAAACAATCAACAATACTCTTTTCCCAAATTCTGAAGTTTATTTTCACAACGCAAAGATTTACGCCAATGAGTTATATCCTCGTAAAGCACAAATATTGTGTTGAACGAGTTCAACTCGTCGGCAGTGAGTAATAAAGAGTTTTTTGCTTTTCATGGATATAGTACTGAAGAAATGCCGGACGCTTTTGATACAAAAAAATACACTGATAGAGCAAACAGCTAAAGAACATTGATAACTTTGCGACTTATCTAAAAGGAAAAAGTTTGTTATTAAATACGAGTAGGTTGTAGAACAAAGGTCTTTTATTTAGTTTTTTGGGTACAAAGTAAATCAATGGTAAGAGTTTTTGAGCTAAAATTGAGATTTTTTATCAAAAATACTGAATTTTTTTTGAAAAAAAAACTCCGAAACACGATAATGCTTGCAATAATTCGACAAAAATAATAAATTCGTTAGATGAATTTGTTATTTTTAAAGATCTACCTGACTCCATGCTGAATTTTACTGAAACTTCGAAAAAAAAGTCAATATTTTGAGAAAAGAATTAATCTACAAAAAAAGTATATATATATCACTACATGGTATATTGAGTTTACCGCACTATTTTACATTTTAAAATCATAAAACCAATATAAAACGACATTATAAATAAGTTAAATAAATCAGATCAGATTTTATAAGTTCAATGGTTTTGTTTGAATTCCATTATCTTGAACATGTCTTTTTGGATAAAAATAACTGCGTCCCTTCTTCGTCTGTTCAAAAGTAGCAACCACATGATTTATAATTCTGGATCCTCTGTTAGTAGATGTAAGGTTAACTGCTTCATCGAGACATGGGCCCGTTTTGTGACATGGGCCCGTCTCCAGAATCTTCTAGAACTCGTTTGTTCAAACCTTTTTTGCTGAATTTGAACTTGTCTGACTTGTTGTCATAGCAGCAATAAATTTTGCTACATAAACATAGCGTTTCTGTGCACCTGAATTTCTTTTTAAAAAATCCCGGCTCCCGCTTATCATGCTTTTATTGGATACTGCAACACGTTCGAGGGATGAAATTAGATTTTGCATCTGCCTTGAAAAGTCTCTGCAGTCATTTTCACTCATTTTTTCATAAATGTCATTTTTTTTCTGGTTGGATACAGTCGTACAATTTTTCTTCAGCAAGTGCCAATTATAATGAGTCTGTGTCTATCTCCAACTCTTCAAAATTTCTTTACATCATAGAACTTGTCAAAGAAATTCTAGTAGAGTTCCAATATTCTCAGTTTCGCATACTGCAGTATGAAAAAGCCAACAATGATGTGTTATCGGTACTCAATGGTTGATTTCCACAACTCCACCTCATACAAGTTTTTTTTCAACTGTATGTTATCTTTTGAACAAGGGCTCCTTCATCGCCTTATGAGTTTTTTCATCGATCAGATTTTTTGTGATTATTTGCCTGGATCTATCCATGATCTGATTACCATAGGACGAATAACCCAAAAATTTCAATGTTTCTGCTACAACTCCTGACAGAGGGTTTTCATTGCCGTCTCTTCTTGCATCAACCACTGATTTAACGAAATCATTGAAAAATTTTTGTGGATCATACTGAACAAAAAGGTAAGTTTTGATGCAGTGCAATCCATGTTCCAAATAATAATTGAACAGAGGAGTTATAACTGTTCCATTTTCTTTCTGGAAACTAGATTAGATATCAGCATTTCTTGAAGATGTTTTAATATTTCGTTCTCGATTGCATAGCTTTTCATGAAGTCTCCAATATCGTTTCTTCCAACCTCAGTATTTTTGAAATTTGGAGCAAGGTTGGCAAATTTTGATTTCAGTTTTTTCTGGAACATCTAAATCGCACAGAATTGAAAGTTTAAAAAGATGGACAAATTTTGCGCTACTCCTTTCTTCATCCCATAAAACTGAAACAAGCATCCCACATCCCAATCTTTGTGCTGTACAAGCCTTCTCGATAGAATCAATTGGAGCAGCGGTTACAAAAATATACTGACATTGAAAAATCAGGTAGCTTCAGAAACGCAAGTTTTTGCAAAAGGCTATAAAACAGGTGAGAAATTGGATGACTGAGATTTCTCCAAACTCTGATATTGGATTATCAATAAAAAAAATGTAATAGGAGGGGTAACAACTACCCATTTCGTCTTGTAAAAAAACTCCAAAAACTCCAACAGGCAGAAAAATTTTTTTGAACCCTGCTATCAATTGTTAAGGAAAATGATTCGGCACAAATCAAAAAATCCCAGCGTCTCTATCTTGGAGAAATATAAAAAGATAAAACATCAGTAAAACGGAATACTAATAATCATGATGCTGAAAACCTTGGACTCGAACCTAGATACGAAGCCAAATCTGGCAAAGAACCAAGAATGGATCAGGTGCTCGACATCTGTATTAGAGTATACGAAATAGCAACATACGACTTGAAAATGGTTTGAGTCACAATCAACAAGTTCAGTGTGAACAAGCTACCCTGTATTCAGATTCGAAGAATCACTGAAAAGAAAAACGAAGTCTTGAGAAAATTTGCCCATGTCAATTATACTTTGAATGTATTTCCAGAGCTCGCACAAATTATGGGATAACTTTATGGTTGCTGATAACTGTGAAGTCCACTAATGCTTTCTGATGATTTGTTTGATTGGTATTTGAAATTTTTTTGGCCCAAAATTATTTTTCTGCACTGAAGTGTACATTTAGATCTAGAGATTTTGAATGTAAAAAAAATTACAACAAAACATTTCATTTAAACCGATTTAAAATATTATCCACATATCAGTGTATTTTTTAGATTTTTTTAAAAAGATTACTAAAAACTTGGTCCACTGCTATTTTCATTCAAAACTTGTTTTGTTTAGACAATAAAGCAAACAAGATTGTAATTTTAATTGAAAAACTTTTTTTTATTTTAGTTGAAAAACAGCCTTCTGTATTTCATTGATTGTTTTCAAAAGTTTGTTCTTAGTTTGGGATTTGATTAGTTACATTAATACAAGTTAGATGATAACTAATGGAACAAAAATGCAATTTGTTAAACTTCCTGATGCAAATTGATCAAAAAATATATAGAATTTTGAAGAATTTAAAAAAAAAACTGTTGCTGCTATTGTTTTTAGAAAAATTGTATTTTATCTAGAAAAATAATTCTATCAAAAACTCTTTTTTTCGGAAAATTAAAAAAAAAATTGGAGAGGATACTAAAAAAAGATCATTGCACAATTTATGAACAGTGTTTTTGATTACAAGAACTAAAGATTGAGTAATCCAGAATTGAACAATAAACCAAGTTGAAGTCCTACAAATGAAATTGATAAGGAAAATCAATAACGTAGATTTTGAGTGAACCAAAACATATATTTTTTAATTCTATCAGATAGATTTTCTAATAATCTTTGATGAAATTTATTTTTATTTTTGGGAATACTTCATTCGGCTAGTTAATGCTGAAAAGGATCAAAAATCATAATAGAATGATCGAGTTACTGCATCTAGTTCAAAATTGGTACAGAATATATCAAGATTCTCAAATTTAAAAAAATTCTTCCAATCTGCTGAGAAAATTAACGTAGATCTTACGGAATGTACGGAACTCAATCAAAATAGTCGGAGCATTCAGAAAAAAATTAGCAAAGTCCAAAGACTTTTGAGAAAAAAAACACAGGCTTTTATATGATTCAAAGGAAAGAATTTTTGATGAAAATAGGAATCTGGGATACGAAACAGTTTTCGTTTGCTTACAAATGAACATATAGTACATGACAGTTTTTGAAGAAACGGTTGATTTTGACATCTTCTACAGAGATCCAAAGAAGTGTTCCATTCCCCTTAGAAATCCCCTGCATAATTTGCAAAAATTTGAAGCAATTTGTGATAGAAGGAACAAGAAAGAAAAAAAATTGATTTAAAACAGGATAAAACTTGTCTAGAAGAAAACACTACTAGCCACTTGGGGATGAAAGAGACAACATGCACAAAAGTTAAGTCAAAAATTGTTTCAAATATGTTTTTTTTGACTTTTTACACAGTTAATGAAATTACCTATTTAAAGATAAAAAACAATTTTGTTCTCATTTTCAATGATTTTTTCCGAACAAAATTTTGTTTTACAAACTTTTAACTGTGCAAACTACTACAAATGCATTCAAAATTAAATTATTATTTCGTCAGACAATTTACATAAACACTATGTACATATTATCAAAAAATAAATCAAATATTATTACACAATTTAAGTTCTTTTTGCGAGTTTTGAGCTTTTGGAATTCTGTCCAGATACGCTGAATCAAGAATTTGGATGAGAGCAAGGTTTTGATTAGAAAATAGAAAATGTTTCTGGACATTTTCTGAACAAGTAATTTCCTTTCAATGCTTGGTTCTTTTTCTGCTCCTTTCCATCGTACTTTTTGTTGAGCTGCTCGGCTAAGCTCGTTGAATTTGCATCCATTCGATGCAACAATGCTTGTGGAAAATCTGTGTTCGTACAAAGTGAAAAGACAGCCAATTACCTAAAGATATTGAAAATTTGATTAAATTACAGACCTAAAATAGTTAGATGGAACTTGCAAACCTCTAAGAAACAAAAAGAATGTGAGTAGACACTCAATAATCTTGCGCTATTGTTTTATTTCCGGAAAACTCGTTGGAAGTAGTAATAGATAGTGATTTTTAATTATAATCGGAGTTAAAACTGGAAAGTTCTTGACAAAAAGCGGCTGCCATCAGGAAGAGTGGTTTTTGCGGAGAGTTGTGGATTTATGTAAGAGTACGCAATTTCCATATACGAAAGTTTCCACAAGGATTCCATATTTGGCACTCTTTCCATATATGGAACTCATGATGACTCATAATGTTTAATTCCTTTTTCATCTAATCTCAAAACCATTTCTTCCAATTATCCTCATCTGAAGAGTTTGTTTATTAACAGTCTACTCAAGAAAAGACACTAGTCCCAGTTACATTGATTTTTCAAAACATCAAAATGGCTCGCTCCCAAAACTCCAACAGGCAGTAAATTTTTTTTGAACCCTGCTTTCAGCTGCAAAGGAAAATGATTCGGCACAAATCGAAAAATCTCAGCGATTCTTTCTTGGAGATTTCTTGGAGAAAAGCGGAACACTGTTTATCATGATGCTGAAAACCTTGGACTCGAACCTAGATATGAAGCCAAATCTGGCAAAGAACCAAGAATGGATCAGGTGCTCGACATCTGTATTAGAGTATACGAAATAGCAACATACGACTTGAAAATGGTTTGAGTCACAATCAACAAGTTCAGTGTGAACAAGCCACCCTGTATTCAGATTCGAAGAATCAGTAAAAAGGAAAACGAAGTCTTGAAAGAAGTTGCCCATGTCAATTATACTTTGAATATACTCCAAGAGCTCGCCCAAATCGTGGGATTACTTTATGGTTGCTGATAATTGTAGAGTCCTCTAATACTTTTTGGTGTTTTGTTTGATTGTTAATTGATATTGTTTTGGTTCAAAATCATTTTTCAGCTTTGAAGTGTACATTTAGATCTAGAGATTTTGATTCTAAAGAAAAATCACATCAAAACTTACAAAATAATATACTCTGACTTATCAGTTGATTTCCCAAAATTCAAAAAAAAATAACCAATTACTAGAAACTTAGTCTACTGCTGTTTTAATTCAAAGTTTGTTTTGTTTGGACAATAATGCAAACAAGATCGTAATTTTAGTTGAAGTTTTTTTTTATTTTGTTGAAAAACTGAACGCTGTATTCCATTGATTGTTTTCAAAAGTTTTTTCTTAGTTTGAGACTTTGATTGATTACATTTGTTTAAGTTAGATGATAACTAATGGAAAAAAAACAATTTTTTATCTTTCTTGATACAAATATTTTGAAAAAAAAAACATATAAAGTTTTGAAAAATTTTTTCAAAAACTGAAGCAGGTGCTTCTAGTGTTTTTAGAAAATTTGTGTTTTAGCTAGAAAAATGATTCTATCAAAAATGCTTGGAAAATTAAAGAATAAAATGGAGACCATACTTATTAAAAAAGAGCATTGCCAAATTTATGAACAGTGTTTTTAAAAACAAGAACTAAAGATTGAGTGATCAAGAAACATATAACAAACCAAGTGAAAATCCCATAAATCAAAAAGATAAAGAAAACTATTAACATTGATTTTGTGTGAACCAAAATTTTTCAAATTTCAAATTCTATCAGATGGATTTTTTAACGATTGCGATGAAAAAAATTTCAATTTTTGCGAATACTTCATTCGGTTAGTTGATACTGAAAAAGATCAAAATCATAAAAGAAAGAAAAAATTACTGCATCCAGTTTGAATTTTTTAACGAATCTATCAAGAGATTCAAATTAAAAAAAGCTCCTCTAATCTGCTGAGAAATTTATCAAAGATCTTTCAGAATGTACAGAACTCGAGAGTAAAATAGTCAGAGAATTTGAAAAAGATTAGCTTAGTCCGAAGATTTTGAGAAACAAAAAAATACGGGTTTTCAAAAGATTCAAACGAAAAAATTTTTGATGAAAAAGGGAATCTGGGATACCAAACAATTTTCTTTTGCTTACAACTGATCATATAGTACAAAATACAGTTTTTGAAGAAACGGTTGAGTTTGGCATCTTCTACAGAGATCCAAAGAAGACTTCCGTTCCCCTGATAACTGCTCTGCATAATTGGCAAAAAACTGAAGCAATTCGTGATAAAGGAACAAGAGAGAAAAAATATGAGTCAACAGTATAAAAAAAGTCTGTGTTTCCTTGATGGGTTTCTGGTTTTGTTGAAAAACTGAATTCTGTATTTCATTGATTGTTTTCAAAAGTTTTTTCTTAGTTTGAGACTTTGATTGATTACATTAGCTTAAGTTAGATGATAAGTAATGGAAAAAAAGCAACTTGTTATCTTTTTTGATACAAATTGTATGAAAAAAACAAAAAAATTTGAAGATTTTTTTCAAAAACAGAAGCAGATGCTTCTAGTGTTTTTAGAAAATTTGTGTTTTGGCTAGAAAAATGATTCTATCAAAAATATATTTTTTTGAAAATTAAAGAATAAAGTGGAGACGATACTTAACAAAAAAGAGCATTGCCAAATTTAAGAACGGTGTTTTTAATTACAAGTACTAAAGATTGAGTGATTCTCAAGATTCTCAAATTAAAAAAAACTCTTCCAGTCTGATGAGAAAATTATCGTAGATCTTTCGAAATGTACGGAACTCGAGAGCAAAATAGTGGGAGATTTCAGAAAAGAGTCCGGAACAGTTTTCATTTGCTTACAAATGAACATATAGTACAAATGACAGTTTTTGAAGAATGAAAATACGTATTTAAAGATATAAAACACTTTTCTTCTCATTTTTAATGAATTTTTTCGAAGAAAACTTGGTTTTACAAACTTTTAACTGTGCAAACTACTACAAGTGCATTCAAAATTAAAGTATTATTTCGTCACACAATTTACATAAACACTATGTACAGATTATCAATATATAAATCAATTTTTATTACACAAATTAAGTTCTTTTTGTGAGTTTTGAGCTTTTGGAATTCTGTCCAGATACGCTGAATCAAGAATTTGGATGGGAGCATATTTTTGATTAGAAAATGTTTCTGGAAATTTTCTGAACGAGTAATTTCCTTTCAATGCTTGGTTCTTTTTCTGCTCCTTTCCATCGTACTTTTTGTTGAACTGCTCGGCTAAGCTCGTTGAATTTGCATCCATTCGATGCAACAATGCTTGTGGAAAATCTGTGTTCGTACAAAGTGAAAAGACAGCCAATTACCTAAAGATATTGAAAATTTGATTAAATTACAGACCTAAAATAGTTAGATGGAACTTGCAAACCTCTAAAAAACAAAAAGAATGTGAGTAGACACTCAATAATCTTGCGCTATTGTTTTTTTTTCCGGAAAACTCGTTGGAAGTAGTAATAGATAGTGATTTTTAATTATAATCGGAGTTAAAACTGGAAAGTTCTTGACAAAAAGCAGCTGCCATCAGGAAGAGTGGTTTTTGCGGAGAGTTGTGGATTTATGTAAGAGTACGCAATTTCCATATACGAAAGTTTCAACAAGGATTCCATATTTGGTACTCTTTCCATATATGGAACTCATGATGACTCATAATGTTTAATTCCTTTTTCATTTAATCTCAAAACCATTTCTTCCAATTATCCTCATCTGAAGAGTTTGTTTATTAACAGTCTACTCAAGAAAAGACACTAGTCCCAGTTACATTGATTTTTCAAAACATCAAACAAGAATTGGGACAATTGTTTGCTCCCAAAACTCCAACAGGCAGTAAATTTTTTCGAACCCTGCTTTCAGTTGCTAAGGATGGATCAGGTGCTCGACATCTGTATTAGAGTATACGAAATAGCAACATACGACTTGAAAATGGTTTGAGTCACAATCAACAAGTTCAGTGTGAACAAGCCACCCTGTATTCAGATTCGAAGAATCAGTAAAAAGGAAAACGAAGTCTTGAAAGAAGTTGCCCATGTCAATTATACTTTGAATATACTCCAAGAGCTCGCCCAAATCGTGGGATTAATTTATGGTTGCTGATAATTGTAGATCCTCTAATACTTTTTGGTATTTTGTTTGATTGGTAATTGAAATTGTTTTGGTTCAAAATCATTTTTCAGCATTTAAGTGTACATTTAGATCTAGAGATTTTGATTCTAAAGAAAAAACAAAACAAAACTTACAAATTAATTGAATCAGACTTATCAGTTGACGTTCCAGAATTTTAAAAACAATAACCAATTACTAAAAACTTGGTCTACTGCTGTTTTAATTCAAATTTTGTTTTGTTTGGACAATAATGCAAACAAGATCGTAATTTTAGTTGAAATTTTTTTTTTATTTTGTTTAAAAACTGAACTCTGTATTTCAATGATTGTTTTCAGAAGTCTTTTTCTGAGTTTGAGACTTTGATTGATTACATCATTTTAAGTTAGATGATAACTAATGGAAAAAAAGCAATTTGTTATCTTTCTTGATACAAATTGTTTGAAAAACATTTAAAGTTTTGAAGAATTTTTTCAAAACCTGAAGCAGATGCTCTTGGTGTTTTTAGAAAATTTGTGTTTTAGCTAGAAAAATGATTCTATCAAAAATACTTTTTTCGGAACATTAAAGAATAAAGTGGAGAGGATACTTAACAAAAAAGAGCATTGCCAAATTTAAGAACAGTGTTTTTATTTACAAGAAATAAAGATTGAGTGATCAAGAAATATATAACAAACCAAGTGAAAATCCCATATATGAAAAAGATAAAGAAAATCAATAACGTTGATTTTGAGTGAACCAAAATTTTTATTTTTCAAATTCTATCAGATGGATTTTCTAACGATTCCGATGACAATTTTTTTAATTTTTGCGAATACTTCATTCGGTTAGTTGATGCTGGATCAAAATCGTAAAAGAATGAAAAAAAACACTGCATCCAGTTTGAATTTTCTACCGAATCTATCAAGAGTTTCAAATTTAAAAAATCATCCAATCTGCTGAGAAAATTATCGTAGATATTTCAGAATGTACAGAACTCGAGAGTAAAATAGTCAGAGAATTAGAAAAGAGTTAGCTTAGTCCAAAGACACTTGAGAAACAAAAAACACGGGTTTTCAAATGACTCAAACGAAAGAATTTTTGATGAAAATGGGATCTGGGATACGAAACAATTTTCATTTGCTTACAAATGATCATTTAGTACAAAACACAGTTTTTGAAGTAACGGTTGAGTTTGGCATCTTCTACAGATATGCAAAGAAGACTTCCGTTCCCCTGAGAACTGCCCTGCATAATTGGCGAAAAACTGAAGCAATTCGTGATAGAAGAAACAAGGGAGAAAAAATATTAGTCAACAGGACAAAAATGTCTGTATTTCATTGATTGGTTTCTGGTTTTGTTGAAAAACTGAATTCTGTATTTCATTGATTGTTTTCGAAAGTTTTTCTTAGTTTGAGACTTTGATTGATAACATTAGCTTAAGTTAGGTGATAAGTAATGGAAAAGAAAAATAGTCGTTTTTCTTGATACAAGTTGTTTGAAAAATATATAAAGTTTTGAAGAATTTTTTCAAAAACTGAAGCAGATGCTTCTAGTGTTTTTAGAAAATTTGTGTTTTAGCTACAAAAGTGATTCTATCAAAAATATTTTTTTTGAAAAATGAAGAATCAAGTGGAGACGATACTTAACAAAAAAAACCATTGCCAGATTTAAGAACAGTGTTTTTAATTACAAGTACTAAAGTTTGTGTGATCAATAAAAATATAACATACCAAGTGAAAATCCCATAAATCAAAAAGATAAGGTAAATCGATAACGTTGATTTTGAGTGAAACAAAATATTTAATTTTCAAATTCTATCAGATGGATTTTCTAACGATTCCGATGACAATTTTTTTAATTTTTGCGAATACTTCATTCGGTTAGTTGATGCTGGATCAAAATCGTAAAAGAATGAAAAAAACACTGCATCCAGTTTGAATTTTCTACCGAATCTATCAAGAGTTTCAAACTTAAAAAATCATCCAATCTGCTGAGAAAGTTATCGTAGATATTTCGGAATGTACAGAACTCGAGAGTAAAATAGTCAGAGAATTAGAAAAGAGTTAGCTTAGTCCAAAGACACTTGAGAAACAAAACACACGGGTTTTCAAATGACTCAAACGAAAGAATTTTTGATGAAAATGGGAATCTGGGATACGAAACAATTTTCATTTGCTTACAAATGACCATATAGTACAAAACACAGTTTTTGAAGTAACGGTTGAGTTTGGCATCTTCTACAGATATGCAAAGAAGACTTCCGTTCCCCTGAGAACTGCCCTGCATAATCGGCAAAAAATTGAAGCAATTCGTGATAGAAGAAACCAGGGAGAAAAAGTATTAGTCAACAGGACAAAAATGTCTGTATTTCATTGATTGGTTTCTGGTTTTGTTGAAAAACTGAATTCTGTATTTCATTGATTGTTTTCGAAAGTTTTTCTTAGTTTGAGACTTTGATTGATAACATTAGCTTAAGTTAGGTGATAAGTATTGGAAAAAAAATTGTCGTCTTTCTTGATACAAGTTGTTTGAAAAATATATAAAGTTTTGAAGAATTTTTTCAAAAAATGAAGCAGATGCTTCTAGTGTTTTTAGAAAATTTGTGTTTTAGCTACAAAAGTGATTCTATCAAAAATATTTTTTTGAAAAATGAAAAATCAAGTGGAGACGATACTTAACAAAAAAAACCATTGGCAAATTTAAGAACAGTGTTTTTAATTACAAGTACTAAAGTTTGAGTGATCAAGAAAATTATAACAAACCAAGTGAATATCCCATAAATCAAAAAGATAAGGAAAATCGATAACGTTGATTTTGAGTGACTCAAAATTTTTAATTCCCAAATTCTATCAGATACATTTTCTAATAATCTTGGATGAAAATTAATTTAATTTTAGCAAATACTTCATTCGGTTAGTTAATACTGTAATTGATTAAAATCATGAAAGAATGAAAAAATTACTGCATCCAGTTTGAATTTTCTATCAAATCTATCAAAAGTTTCAAATTTAAAAAAACCTCCAATCTGCTGAGAAAATTATCGTAGATCTTTCGGAATGTACGGAACTCGAGAGTTAAATAGTCAGAGAATTCAGAAAAGAGTTAGCTTAGTCCAAAGACACTTGAGAAACAAAAAACACGGGTTTTCAAATGATTCCAACGAAAGAATTTTTGATGAAAATGGGAATCTGGGATACGAAACAGTTTTCATTTGCTTACAAAAGATCATATAGTACAAAACACAGTTTTTGAAGAAACGGTTCAGTTTGGCATCTTCTAGAGATATCCAAAGAAGACTTCCGTTCCCCTGAGAACTGCCCTGCATAATTGGCAAAAAACTGAAGCAATTCGTGATAGAAGGAACAAGAGAGAAAAATATGAGTCAACAGGAAAAAAATAACTGTATTTCATTGATTGGTTTCTGGTTTTGTTGAAAAACTGAATTCTGTATTTCATTGATTGTTTTCAAAAGTTTTTGTTTAGTTTGAGACTTTGATTGATTACATTAGATTAAGTTAAATGATAAGTAATGGAAAAAAAGCAATTTGTTATCTTTATTGATTCAAATTGTTTGAAAAAAATATAAAGTATTGAAAATTTTTTTCAAAAACAGAAGCAGATGCTTCTAGTGTTTTTAGAAAATTTTTGTTTTAGCAAGAAAAATGATTCTACAAAATTTTTTTTTTGGAAAATTAAAGAATAATTTTGAGACGATACTTAATAAAAAAAGGCATTGCCAAATTCATGAACAGTGTATTTAATTACAAGTACTAAAGATTGAGTGATCAATAAAAATATAACAAACCAAGTGAAAATCCCATAAATCAAAAAGATAAGGTAAATCGATAACGTTGATTTTGAGTGAAACAAAATTTTTAATTTTCAAATTCTATCAGATAGATTTTCTAATAATCTTGGATGAAAACTAATTTAATTTTTGCAAATACTTCATTCGGTTAGTTAATACTGTAAATGATTAAAATCATGAAAGAATGAAAAAATTACTGCATCCAGTTTGAATTTTCTAACGAATCTATCTTGAGTTTCAAATTTAAAAAAACCTCCAATCTGCTGAGAAAATTATCGTAGATCTTTCGGAATGTACGGAACTCGAGAGTTAAATAGTCAGAGAATTCAGAAAAGAGTTAGCTTAGACCAAAGGCACTTGAGAAACAAAAAACACGGGTTTTCAAATGATTCCAACGAAATAATTTTTGATGAAAATGGGAATCTGGGATACAAAACATTTTTCATTTGCTTACAAATGATCATATAGTACAAAATACAGTTTTTGAAGAAACGGTTGAGTTTGGCATCTTCTACATATATCCAAAGAAGACTTCCGTTCCCCTGAGAACTGCCCTGCATAATTGGCAAGAAACTGAAGCAATTCGTGATAGAAGGAACAAGAGAAAAAATATGAGTCAACAGGATAAAAAATGTCTGTATTTCATTGATTGGCTTCTCGTTTTGTTGAACAACTGAATTCTGTATTTCATTGATTGTTTTCAAAAGTTTTTTCTTAGTTTGAGACTTTGATTGATTACATTAGTTTAAGTTAAATGATAAGTAATGGAAAAAAAGCAACTTGTTATCTTTCTTGATACAAATTGTATGAAAAAAACAAAAAGATTTGAAGACTTTTTTCAAAAACAGAAGCAGATGCTTCTAGTGTTTTTAGAAAATTTGTGTTTTAGCTAGAAAAATGATTTTACAAAAAAAATTTTTTTTTGGAAAATTAAAGAATAAATTGGAGACGGTACTTAATAAAAAAGGGCATTGCCGTATTCATGAACAGTGTATTTAATTACAAGTACTAAAGATTGAGTGATCAATAAAATTATAACAAACCAAGTGAAAATCCCATAAATCAAAATGATAAGGAAAATCAGTAACGTTGATTTTGAGTGAATCAAAATTTTTTATTTTCAAATTCTATCAGATAGATTTTCTAATAATCTTGGATGAAATTAATTTATTTTTGCGAATACTTCATTCAGTTAGTTAAAACTGAAAATGACCAAAATCACAAAAGAATGAAAAAATTTCTGCATCCAGTTTTTATTTTGTAACGAATCTATGAAGAGTTTCAAATTTTTTAAAAAATCTTCCAATCTACTGAGAAAATTATCGTAGATCTTTCGGAATGTACGGAACTCGAGAAAAAAAAATAGTCAGAGAATTCAGAAAAGAGTTATCTTAGTCCAAAGACACTTGAGAAACAAAAAACACGGGTTTTCAAACAATTCAAAGGAAAGATTTTTTGATGAAAATGGGAATCTGGGATACGGAACAATTTTCATTTGCTTACAAATTAACATATAGTGTTAAACACAGTTTTTGTAGAAACGGTTGAGTTTGGCATCTTCTACAGAGATTCAAAGAAGACTTCCGTTCCTTTGAGAAATCCTCTGCTTAATTGGCAAAAAAGTGAAGCAATTCGTGATAAAAAAAGAAAAAAAAAGTATGATTCAACAGGATAAAACTTGTCTAATGAGAAGAAAACATTATGGGGATGAACGAGACAACATGCAAAAAATATAAGTCAAAAATTGTTTCACTGAGTTTTTTTTGGACTTTTTACACAGTTAATGAAATTGCTTATTTAAAGGTATAAAACAGTTTCCTTCTCAATTTCAAAGAGTTTTTCTGAACAAATTTTTGTTTTACAAAATTTTAACTGTGAAAACTACTAAAAGAGTTTTTAAAATTAAATTTTTATTTGGTCACAAAATTTACATTTTCACTATGTACAGATCATCAAAAAAACAATCAATTAATTTCAACAAACTAAGTTCATATAGTGAGTTTTGAACTTCTGTAAATCTGTCCAGATACGCTGAACCAAAAATTTGGATGGAAGTAAAAATTTAATTAGTAAATTGAAAAAGTTTCTGAACTTTTTTCTGAACGATTCAATTCTTTGCAAGGCTTGGTGTTCTTTTGCTCCTTTCCATCGTATTTTTTGTTGAACTGCTCGAATAAGCCGGTTCAATTTTTGTCATTTCGAAGCAACAATGATCGTGTGAAGTCTGTGTCTGTACAAATTGAAAAACAGTCATTTTCTTAAAAATCTTGAAATTGGATTAAACTACAGGACTAAAAGAGTTGAATGGAACTTGTAGCCCTCTAGGAAACAGAAAGTTTTGTAAGTAGAACTCAAAAATCTTGCGCTACTGTATGTTTTATGGAAAACTCATTGGAAACAGTAATAATTATGATTTTTTAAACTATATTCTGAATTAAAGATGCGAAGTACTTGACAAAAAACAGCTGCCATCAGGAATTGTGGTGTTTGCGAAGAATTGTGGAATTATAAAGGAAAATAACAAATTTCCATTTACGTAACTTTCAACAGACATTCCATATTTGGTACTCTTTCCATATATGGAAATCACGATGACTCAAAATGTTTAGTTCCTTTTTCATTTAGTCTTAAAATCATTATTTATCTTCATCTGGAGAATTTTTTTATTAGCATCTACTCAAGAAAAGACACTTGTTTCACTTACATTGATTTTTCAAAATATCAAACTAGAATTGGGAGATTTTCTTGCTCCCAAAAATCCAAGAGGCAGAAAAGTTTGTTTGAACCCTAGTTTCAATTGCTAAGAAAAATGAGTCGGCACAAATCGAAAAAACCCAGCGTTTCTATCTTGGTGAATTACAAGAAGAGACAACATCAGTAATGCGGAATACTGTTAACCATGATGCTGAAAACCTTGGACTCGAACCTATATAGGAAGCCAAATCTGGCAAAGAAACAAGTATGGATTAGGAGCTCGACATCTGTATTGGAGTATACGAAATAGCAAAATACGACTTGAGAAGGGTTTATGTCACAATCAACAAGAACAAAGTGAACCAGCCACCCTATACTCAGCTTCGAAGAATCACTAAAAAGGAAAACGAAGTCATGAAAGAAGTTGCCCATGTCAATTATACTTTGCATGTACTCCAAGAGCTCGCTCAAATCGTGGGATAATTTTATGATTGCTGATATTTATATATTGTCCACTAATGCTTTTCATGTTTTGTTTGATTATTAAATGAATTTTTTCCGGTTTAAAATTATTTTTCAGCACTGAAGTGTACACCTAGAAGTTTTGATTCCAAAGAAATATTACAACAAAACTTACAAATTAATTAAAACTGGCTTAGTATATAATCCACATATCAGTTGATGTTCCAGAATTTTCAAAAACTATTACTGAAACTTTTTGTCTAATGATGTTTTCATTCAAAATTTGTTTTGTTTGGACAGTAATGCAAACAAGATTGTATTTTTAGTTGAAAATTTTTTTCTTTGATTTAGTTGAAAAGCATAACTCTGTATTGCATTGATTGTTTTCAAAAGTTTTTTCTTAGTTTGAGAGTTTGATTGGTCACATTAATACACGTTAGTTGATAAGTAAGGGGAAAAAAGCAATTCAATATTTTTTGATACAAATAGTTTGAAAAAAAAAATAAAACTTTGAAGATTTTTTTTCAAAACAGAAGCAGATGCTTCTAGTGTTTTTAGAAAGTTTGTATTTTAGCTAGAAAAATGGTGAATCTTATTAAAAAAGAGCATTGCCAAATTTATGAACAGTGTTTATATTTACAAGAACTAAAGATTGAGTGATAAAAAATCAAATAAATAACCAAGTGAAAAACCTATAAATTAAAAAGACAAGGAACATCTTGAATTTGAGTGAACAAAAGTATTTAATTTTCAAATTCTATCAGATAGATTTTCTAATAGTTTTTGGCGAAATTTATTTTCATTTTTGCGAATACTTCATTCACTTAATGTTAATACTGAAAATGATCAAAAACTTCAAACGATTAAAATAACAACTCTGATTGGTTGATATCAATTGAATTAAAATCCATTAATAGAAAGAACCGATTTTAATTGATCAAAAAATAAAAATTCCAATATAGGTAGGGTTCGAAACTGATTGGTTGATATCAAAACTGCAAGTTTCCTTGATAATTCAAAATTGATTCTGGTTGGCTGACCTCAAAACTGTTGAAAGTTTCATGATAAGTAAAGACTGATTCTGATTGGATGATATTGAAACTTTTGAAAATTTCATGACTCCATTCAGATTGGTTGGTTTATATTTCGGCTGCAACGAATAGTAGTCATGAAATTTCCTGTATTTGTTTAACTTTTTTCTCTTTGGGGCTACTCAGATCTCCTACTAAAATTTCAGGATTTTTGAAATCCCACCTTTATTCTTAAATTCTTTCTTTATATAATGAGATGAATAGAAAGGAAAGAGTTGCATGTTTTCAGAGTCGTAGAGACTATGCACGTGAAAATGCGTCAAGACGCGGAAATGCGAAAATCGTATAAGTTGTAGAGGATTGAATTGTAATTTTTATACATAAAGCAGCGAGGAACTGAGTGTTCATATAAAGAAGCCGCTATCTTCTTTTGCAAATAATTTTCTCAATGGCGATATGAAGCTCACTCAGCAGTCTCCAAACACACCCCACAAAAAGATAAATTTAAAAACATACAGAAAAAAATATTGGACAAATTATTATAAAAAATAACAAAAAATTATATGAGAAATCTATACAACTTTGATAATGTTCCTTTTGCTCAAAAGTTCTGGTTGATGACAAGACCAGCAACAATCGAGTTCAAATTATTGTAAAATTCTCAAGGAAAATTGATCCAAAAATCTTTAATCTATTGTAGAAACTGCAATGGTGGCTTGCTTAAAAGAATTCTTGTTCAAATTGCAGTAAAAGTTTGTACTAAAAACTAATAAGTCGGAACGTTTTTGCTGAAGCTTTTTATAAAAAAATTGCGTTGTTTTGCCTAGCTATCATTTCCTAGGTTTCCCAAAATTTTAAAATTTTGTCTATGAAAGCATTTATGGAGTACCGCCTGTTAAGGCAGATTAATAAAGGCTATTGAGAGTCATTATATTTTGTTGTTTTCTACATAGGAACAACAGTAGGAAAAACATATCATTTCAACGAACGTTCAATAATCAAAAACAATTTTAGCAACAAAAAGGCCTACTAAAATTCATAGTACAAAGAAAGAGACAAGGTAGAGCATTGCGGTAGTAGTGAAGACCTTTTAGCAAGACGCCTTCCATAGCCAAAAACAACAACCACCAGTACCATTAGTTATAGTTTTAGTTAATCAATTGCTTATGCTTTTTTGTGTTTTTTTTTGCGCCGGCGAGATGACTGCAAGGACGAAACTGCTAAACTAGCTCATGTTTTATCACGTATATGTCTAAAAAAATGCACTGTTAGCTATGTTGAGCGTCTTTGATTGAGAAGTCAGATTATAGGAAATGCCGAAGCTTTTTAAATATTATACGTCAATGAATAGAAACCTGAACTGAAGCACTATTTTTCTCAAAATCTCTTTTTTTACCTGAAGAAAAATCTGTCTAAGTTTTGTGTTTTGTGAATTAATCAGTGTAATTGTTTCACACTTATTCTAGATAAGTCTTAACAACTAACCTGCCAGGGTCCTGGATTGGTTGAGTTTGTGCGCCTTTTTCTTCAAATGTACCACACAAAAATGTATAATGGAATTGTCGATGCAAGATAAAGGACCAGTTTTCAATCTAGAACCCAAACCATCTGTTCTTGAAAAAAACGGACGAACGGAACCATAATGGTAGCCTTGTTTTTTCAAATGCAGTTTCGAGTTGTTTTTTTGGCTTCAGATTTTTCGGATATGTGTTTTAATGAACAAATTACTCAATCAGTTACGAAAACTCAAAATATTTTTTTCTGCTGCAGTATGTTTTGCAATTGTGCTGTGACAGTTGTTAGCCCTTTCAAATCTTCGGTTTGTGCCTGTGTTAAGACTTGATAATTCTATGGTGAGCGAGTTAGATACAGTTGAATTCTACAGTCTCAATCAAGCAAAAATAGTCTAGCCTCCATTTCTCAGATATACAACTCTTGTTCATTCTACTCGTTCACTCATTTGCACTTAGACACACCACCTCTTTGGCGAACGAGTTAGTTTACTGTTTGGCAGTCTTTGTTCAACTCTACGGTCTCAATCAAGCTATAATAGTCTTGACTGCATTTCTCAGATATACAAATCTTGTTCATTCTAGTCGTACAGTAATTTGCATTTAGCCACATCCCTCTATGGTGAACGAGTTAGTTTACTGTTTGGCAGTCTTTGTCCAACTCTGCGGTCTCAATCAAGCAAATATAGTTTTCATCTATTTCTCAGATACACAAATCTTGTTCATTCTAGTCGTACAGTATTTTGCATCTAGCCACATCCCTCTATGGTGAACGAGTTAGTTCACTGTTTGCAGTCTTTGTCTAACTCTGCGGTCTCAATCAAGCAAAAATACTTTTCATCTATTTCTCAGATATACAAATCTTGTTCATTCTACTCGTACACTCATTTGCACTTAGACACAGCACCTCTTTGGTGGACGAGTTAGTTTACTGTTTGGCAGTCTTTGTCCAACTCTACGGTCTCAATCAAGCAATAATAGTCTTGCCTGCATTTCTCAGATATACAAATCTTGTTCATTTTAGTCGTACAGTAATTTGCTTTTAGCCACATACCTCTATGGTGAACAAGTTAGTTTACTGTTTGGCAGTCTTTGTCCAACTCTGCGGTCTCAATCAAGCAAATATAGTTTTCATCTATTTCTCAGATACACAAATCTTGTTCATTCTAGTCGTACAGTATTTTGCATCTAGCCACATCCCTCTATGGTGAACGAGTTAGTTCACTGTTTGCAGTCTTTGTCCAACTCTGCGGTCTCAATCAAGCAAAAATACTTTTCATCTATTTCTCAGATATACAAATCTTGTTCATTCTACTCGTACACTCATTTGCACTTAGACACAGCACCTCTTTGGTGGACGAGTTAGTTTACTGTTTGGCAGTCTTTGTCCAACTCTACGGTCTCAATCAAGCAATAATAGTCTTGCCTGCATTTCTCAGATATACAAATCTTGTTCATTTTAGTCGTACAGTAATTTGCTTTTAGCCACATACCTCTATGGTGAACAAGTTAGTTTACTGTTTGGCAGTCTTTGTCCAACTCTGCGGTCTCAATCAAGTAAATATAGTTTTCATCTATTTCTCAGATATACAAATCTTATTCATTCTAGTTGTAGTCATTTTTAGGTAGCCACTTCACCTCTATGGTGAACGAATTACCCTGGATGACCTCCTACAACGGAAACGCTTATCATATAATACCCTACATCAAGTGTATGGAAAAGTGCTTGTCATAAAAATTGATTGAAAAAAAAAAGATGTATGCTAATTTCTGCGCCTGTTTGATTCTTATAAAACAGTATGGCGATGAAAAAATCAAAGATTTAGTTTTTCTTTTTTGAAAAAAAAAGGCTTGTCATACAATTCCCATACATGGAAATTATAATTCTAGCGATTTTTTGATGGCGACACAATTTTTTTTCCAACTAATTTTGAAATTGCCCCAATCATTTCTTTTCTCAATGACAAATCGAATTTTGTAAAATTACATGCTAATATTGTAAATGCATGATGAAAAATTTAATTTTTTCTGTGCACAACGTGGTCCTGGGTATAATGATGTCGGGATTTTTATTTCCTTTTTGCTGAATATTTACGTTCAAAAACTCTTATTTTTTCTATGACATGTTTATTTTGGTCTTGGTCAATACAAGATCGTACAATCTTTGGTGCTTTGAGGGGTAAACCAAGATCTTTGTCAGTTGCGTCCAGTTACAAACACAGCCCAAAATTTTCTAGAAATTGAATTAGAAAAAACTCAACTTTTTGGTTCATGCAAAAAAACTTATCACACAAAAAGTTACGTTACTGCTTGGCAAACTTTAAGTAAGTCAATCAACAGTCTCAATCAAGCAATAATATTCGTGCCTCCTTTTCTTAAATAAACAACAATGTTTCATTTTAGTCTTTAATTAGTTGTACAATCTTTCCAGATGGAAACGAACAAGTTCAACTATAAACCTGAATGGGATTAAGGGTTGACACTTTGTACGGGAGCTAAAGAGGGCGAATGACATCTTAAGGGAACGCGATAAAGAAACCAGGTAAAATTGTAACAAACTATTGTGTAGCAGCTGGTTGCTTTAGCGGTCGAGGCCAGCAGATTATTCAAGATCAATGTGCAGTAGAGAACTAGAGAATTTCGAGAAAACTTATTGATTCGAACTGCAAAAATAGAAAAACTTAGAAAATGAATAAGTCTGTCTATAACGCATTTGAAAGGCTCAAAATCGTTTTTTTGGAATAAAAAAAGTTCAAAATTAATCGTGTGTAGAAGAAATGTTGAAAAGCACTGTAGGAGACCTAAGGAAAATAACCAGTTCGAGGTCTGTATCCACCCGGGTCGAGGTCCGCGACCAATTTTTCGACTTTATACTAAAATACTTTCTACTTATAAGCCGCTGTCGCTAGCAATGAAGAAAAGATGAACAACATACAGACATCAATGATTAAAGAAAGATAAAAAAATGACTAGTTTTCCGAAAAATTATTACTCTTGAGTTTCAAACAACATAATATATCGCTTTTGGATCTTTTTGAATTTCATAAGCAATTTTTGTTGACAATCTTTTGATAAAAAAAAACCCAAATTGAGAAAACTGGATTAATAGGAAAATCTTTACACCGCTGAGAAATCTAAAATTTAATTTCCACCTCGAAACTAGAAGTTGATCAGGATTTTTCTCACCATATCAGCCTCATTTTTGGATAGTGCGCTTTGACTATTTCTTGTAAATGAAATTGAATTGAAATCAAAACGTGAACATAGACCTGAGGGCATTCATGTGTGCATTGATATGTATAAGTGTACTCTTGTTATGGGAGCATTTTAAGATTTTAATTGAAAGAAACAAAGAAAAAAAACGACGGAACATGAGGTTAGTCAGCCGATTTTTGAAGGCCGAAATTTTTTGATCGTTGCCATAAGAATTTTTGTCACGGAAAAAATTATTTTCTATAAAAACGTTTAGCTTTTGGTACGATCCAGAGGGAAGCACAAAAAACTTATTTCGAGAAAAAGCTTGAAAAGATGAAAAGCTAGGTCACTGAACCGATAAAAATTAAGCCGAATTATTTGAGCAAACTAAAGTTTTCAAGCGAAACGATGTGGAAACTAAACCGACAAAACATAAGCAGACAAAAAAATCCTGAATGTTTTGATGAAACGGAATATTTCTTGTTCAAAAAAAACTGGTATGGTCAGATTCGAACTTAGACCTTTTCGGTCCCAGGCGTATTCGTTACCTCCAGAACAAGTGTGTCGCAGACGCAAAATAAAATTGATTTTAAATGATTTGAACCTGAACTTACCATTTCTAGTCTTAACCATTCTGTGCACAAAATTATTTACGGGGAAAAATTTATAGTACTTGCTTTCAATACCCTTGTTTATTGCAATGGTAAAGAAAAAAACTTGAAAAAAAAATTAGTTTTTGACTGATTGGGAAGAGTTTTTGGTTGATTAAAACTTAGAAGACAAACAAAAACCGCTGTCGAAAAAAAATGGTGGACTTATTTGAAATAAAATCTAGGGTCGAAAAAAATTAAGAGAAAAAAATCAAAAATAAAGCTAGATCTACAATAATTTTCATGAATCAGGTTCTCTTTTTGAAAAACGTCAAATAGTACAACTGGATTTTAACGCAAAGATAAATATTAATACTATTGTGCTTGTTAAAGCCTAATGAGTCCACTTGCTTAATCATTCCAATTTTGTTGCAAAAACATCTACTTGCTCATTTCGCAGGCGGGGAGAAAAAATAGCTTATTTTTATTTTCAATTTATTAAGATTCAGTAATAACGCAAGAAAGAAGAGCAAGATTTGTAAAACAAGTTAATAACCGGAAAAAATCTAATCCTCAAATACAAGACACATGCTCTCGCAAGCGTAAAAAATATCGCAGCAGAGTTTTAGAAAGCGGTCACAAATCCGATAAAACTTGAGCAGACCTCCATTGAGCTAAAGAAATGTTTTCATCAAAATTTTAAAATTCGAAGAAAAAAAATTAGGATCCCTCCTTCAAAATTATTAAATCCCCTTGACCCTCAAAATACAAACAAAAAAATTTTATTTGTTCGCCAGAGGCCACTAAGTCAAAAAACAGTAGAAAATTTTTGAGACAAAAACAAATTTTGGAAAAAAGCGGACGCTAATGAAAAACTATTAGGTGCCCCTCGCCTTCAAAACACACACTCACTTTTTTGCTTCTCGAACCGATAGGAATTGGGTCAAAATATATCAACCAAAAAAAAAGAAAAGAAAAAAAAACAAAATGAAGTTTTAAGGAATAGGCAAACATAACGAAAGCAAATTTCGATTTTGATAAATAATGAAAGTGCAAAAACGCACAAAATACAGCAATAGCGGTTAATTTTGTTGCAAACAAAGGCTTCCAGGAAAAGAGCTCAGATAAGTCCTGATAGCAAAATTGTTTATGGGGGGGGATAATCTAGTATCCGATTGCACTACCCTTTCTTATCGCAAGGGTGATAAACTGTGACAGTTGGAAAAAAATCAATGAACGCAACTTAACAGGAAGAAAAGACGTTTTTTGAGAACATCTCAAGTTTCGAATTTTGAAGAAAAAAATAGATGACTCTAAAATATTCAGACTTTCTAGTACAGTTTACGATTGACATTTTTGATTAAAAACAAGCCCTTTTTGAAACAAGCCAAAAAACTCGAAAATTTTGTCATCCTGTCTTTTGGTCAATCAAATTGCTTTTCCGAGGTCTTCCAAAGCACTATAAAGACCGTGTTCTGCCACATTTTCTGCGCTGCAGGCTTATGTTTGAAAAACTGGGCAAAAAAGCGTTTTTAGGCACTTTTTTGAATACTTTGACCAAAAAATCGCGTTTTTTGGCGCGCGCTTGAATTTCAGGGAAGAAGGGGTGATCGCCACAACCCCCCCTCGGCACGTTACTGTCTCATTTGTATGGCTTTGACCGTATCTGTTTGATAAATTAAAAAAAAACTGAAATTCAAAGGTGGGAAAACTGGAAAAGAGTCTGACTGTTTCACCCTAAGCTAGGTCAAATTTTCGGTACCGTAAAATCTGGAATGTTTTTATCAAGACTTTGGTCATTGAAGATTTTGGCCAAAACTACTCACAACGGTTTATAAAAAGAGATGTTTTAGCTGTGTTATAACTTTTAACTGGAAAATTTGCTTCAAAAACATACTTTTCCAGAAATTGGAAGTTTACCGCAAAAGAGCTGCAAATTTATAGTGGTAAATGAGGAGGCAGAATAAAAATTACTTAAAAATCTCAAGTCTTCGCAAATCTGAACTTGGACACTTTTTAACAAAAAATCTTTGAGAATGGAAAGGTTTTTGGTTCTTTATTGTAATTTATAAAATCAAAAACTCTGATTTTGTATATTTTTTTTGCTTCGATTTTTTCTACGGCCGAAATTGTTTCGGCGTCTGTTTTATCAAACTGTGAACCTATAGTTGCGTCGTTTGAACAAAAAAAAACAAACTTTCATCATTTTGTTCGTTTGTGAAAGGGGAGAGCCGTAAAAACTTAGTTTTAGAACTTATAGCCCAAAACTTTGCCCTAACAACTTTTTGTCCGCTTCTCGATTAGATAATGTAAACCACAACATTGAAAAAATTCAAAATTTCTGTTCGGTAAAAACAGTTATTTAGGAAAAGTTAGTGGAATTCGTTTTTTTATAGACCTTTTGGAAAATTCTCTCTTTTTTCAAAACTTAGTTTTCTTTTCCAAAATTACTCAAACGATTTCCGAAATTTTGTTCCCCATGGAAAATCTTCAATGACCAAAGTCTTAATAGAAACATTCCAAATTTTACGGTACCGAAAACTTGACCTAGCTTAGAGTGAAACAGTCAGACTCTTTTCCAGTTTTCCCACCTTTGAATTTCAGTTTTTTTCAATTTACTAACTAACATAGAAAACAAACATAGAAAAAATACTAGAGGCCCAGCTAAAGCTGGAGATACCTGTTTCACAATTTATTGTACTGATGCAGGATGACGTTTTATCAAATTATGAACCTATATTTGCGTCGTTTGAAAAAAAAATTGTTCGTTTGTGAAAGGGGAGATTTTCCATTATGTACCCATTAAAAACCTTCAACCTGCATCAGCGCTTACAGGTTGAGAGAAGCCTCCGTGCATAAGATGCTATGCCTTAAATTTTCAACTAAAAATATATCACGAAAATTTTTAATACAACAACTAAGGTTTTGAGAGAAGACCACATCTTAAAATTTATTTTGAAATTACCTACGTCATCCTGCATCAGTACAATAAATTGTGAAACAGGTATCTCCAGCTTTAGCTGGGCCTCTAGTACTTCCTCTATGTTTGTTTTCGCAATTGGTGCGAAGCTCCGCCTCGCCTCTGTGTTACACTTGCGACAGCAAGTGTTTTGAACCGGTTACCAGACTTTTTCACAAACAAATAATTCGCTCATGGGAGTTTTCTTTCTATTTGGTTTTGATTTCACAAACTCGACTTTTTGAAGTTTCATTTTTTCTTTCTTTTTCCTTTCAGCTTTATATGTTTTGGCCTATTCTTTTTGGGTGAATGGTCTCAGACTGCGTCGTTTGACGAGTGGAAAAATGTTTATGTGTTTTGAGTGTGAGGGTGACATAAAACTTTTTATAACTTTTCTAATTTTTTTTTCGTTTCATGAAACTTTTCATAAATTTTTTTCGTCTGACAGTGTTTCCGCTACGGTATTTTTTCTTTTTTTTCCGCTTGGCATGGTTTATTCCGAAAATTTTTTCAAATTTTAGTGTCTAGGTTTTTCTTCTGTCTCAAAACTAGCTTTTTAAAATTTGATAGAATAATTTTTTCGACCTTTTCGAGTTTTTTTCTTGTTTCGTGTTGCAAGTGGTTCAAAGCTCCGCTTCAACTCTGTGTTTAAGTTTGATTTACGTTACTTTTCTATTCAATTCACCCGATTATGAGCAAAACTAATCATGATAAGGGCAGAAATGTTTTTCTCTACACCATGAGTTGTTTCCGTTTCTCACCATTATATTAAATTTTTATATAAACTGAGGAATAAATTGAAAACCACTAGCTACAAGGCTTTCAAGATTGATTGAAAAATTGAGCCGTTACAGAGAAATGCTTTTGTTCTGATGCTCGCGGAAAGTAGACAGAGCATCAGTTGCAGCAAAAGTGATTCGGGTGGGTTCCTTCTGGTGGCTTGCGCCTTTGAACTTGACCCTCACAAAACCGACGACTGCAAAACTGAAGTTTGTATCCTCGACTGCAATACCTTCAACTCATTGTGCGACGTCAGTTTTTGTTTCAACATATTATTTCCCGGTTACAATGGGATTAAAAAACTTCTTGTCCGCCCGATCCGGATATTGGCGTCAAAACTGGTCCCCTTCCGACCAGCGAAATCACGGGTTATTCAGCAGATGTTGGGCCCGCTGCATCCTCAGTAGTAGAAGAGTGAGGGAGAGAGGGACCTCCATGTATCGACATAAACTATAGAGTATCCGGTCAGCAACCTATGTATTAAGATAGGAAATAGATTTTCCTGGGAACAATTGGTACAAACCGAGGGATGATATGGACAAGAGACGTTCTTGTGCCAATTGCAGTTCAACGGACCATCATGTGTCAGCATGCCCAACTTACAAACAAGGCATGCAAGCAATAGGCTTTAGCCTCGTGGACGAAGATGCGTCAGAATTGGACCATGAGGATTTCATGAGAGGAGTAATTGCGAAATTCGGCCCGAGGTGTTTCTTTTGCAACTTGGAAGGTCATTTTAAATCAGATTCTCCGCAATTCTGGGATGCAGTGGCAGACATCAAGCATCCAAGACATGACGAAGCTTTGTCAGGAGTGAAAGCCAGCAAGGCTCGACTTTTGAGTGAAGCGGAGGCACGCAGAAAGGATAAACCTCAAGAGCTGGCGGCAAAGAAAATGCAAGCGGTAACAGAGGAGACACGTGAGCCGGAACCAGCAACTGCGGCTGATGACTTCAAGATCGATTATGAGGCAGCCGCGAGGGATGCTCTAAATAGAGTGCAGCAGGAACTGGTGACGAAAGAGATCGAGCAAAAAGTGAAACTTGAACTGGAAAATGAGAAACTTCAGGAGCAACTGAATACCTTCGAAGCAACGGAGTTCGAAGAAACGAAAGCACCAAGCAGTTTGAGCATGAAACTTAATGTGATCTCCGGTCAGAGGTTCGGCATGGTGCCGCAAGGAAGCAAGATACAGTCGATAATCTCAGTGGCTGGACACCAGGTATTAAGAAATCTGAGTGAACCATCCGAGTTCACTTTGATGCATTTGGACACATATGCAGATTATCTGAGGCAGGTGGAACCACGCACCGAGTCGAGAGCTGTGGGAGCACTACTAACGACGGGTGGTCCTCGCATGAAGAAACTTCATGGACGCTACCTAGAGGTCTATGGGCCGTATCAAGTAATGCTGAACGTGGATGGAATCAGTATCTACACCAGGACTTATGTAACAACAGATGATGACCAAATGGAGCAGATCTATTTGGGTGAGGAGGAACTCAAAGTCCGCAGGATAGGCCATGACGCCATGATGGAACAAGACGCAGTACACATTGGGTATGAAGCAGATGTGACCGCACATCTGCTCGACACCAACGAAAAAAAAATCGGAGTCACAGGGCTTCTGGACACAGGAGCGGCAGTGAGTGTGATGCCGATAAAAACTTGGGAAAGAATGGGCTTCACGCGGGAAGATCTAATTCCAACGAATCTCCGACTGGCCGCAGCCAATCGAGGAGCTATCTACGTAGCCGGAAGAACACCAATAACGGTCCTCCACATGGGAGGACGGGATCTTTGGATGAGCTTCCTGGTGGTAGAGAATCTGGACGACGCCGACCAATTCATCTTGGGCAGAGATTTTGTCAGGAATTTTGACGTGATGATTGATTTGAACAACGATCTGATACGGATTAGAAACCCCGACCGAAAGTATGTTAAGAGACCAATTAATGGGATAATGACAGACGAAAACAAGGTACCAATTTTTTTGGATAGAAAAGTAAAACTACAGCCAGGACAAGCTGTGGTAGCAATTTTTAGAATGAGAAATTTGAATTCGTTAAGTGATAGTAAACAGGTTTGCTTAGTACCGAATCCAAATAGTCAGAGTTCGGTGATTTTAGGCCGGAGCTTCTCGGTAACGCGAAACGGACTGTGTGTCAGTGTGTTGTTGAACACACTGGACACCACGGTTTCAATCCAGCGTGGAAAGAAGCTTGGATACGCTTTGCCGATGAGGACCGACTATGAGGAGACACAAAACTTGAAGAAATATAGTGTGAAAGACTGTCCTTATCATGCCAATAAAGATAAAGTTTTAAAGAGGATTAATGAATTAAAATCTATTCATAAATTGTTTTCAATGAAATCCGAAACGGACGACGGCTTATCAAGCTGCTCGAATATTCCGGAACGCCCCTTCGTCATATGAACTAGAATCTGACAAACCGGTTTTGCCAGAGATAGAACACTTAAAAGGGAAAATAGGTGAGGGAGCTTTCAAAAAATTGAGGGACCTCCTAAATCGGAACGCAGATGTATTTTCAAAACATAAGGCGGATATCGGTTGCTGTAATTTCGTCGAACACGAAATCGAACTAGAAGAGGGCGCCGTTCCCCATAGGGAAGGCGCAAGGCGAATGACGCCACACAAATCGGAAGCGTGCCGAGCGGAAATAGAAATGTTGCTTGAATACGACATGATAGAACCCTCTAAATCGCCATGGGCTTGCGGGGTAGTAATGGCGAAAAAGAAAGGGGGGCAGTTTAGATTTTGTTGCGACTTTCGTTACTTTAACGCGGTAACGATAAAAGATGCGTACCCGATACCTCGAATAGACGAGAGCCTATCTAAGCTTGGTGATGCCAAGTTCATCACCACATTGGACTTAGGTTCTGCCCTCTGGCAGGTCCCTCTGCGGAAGAAGGACAGAGATAAAACTAGATTCGCGTGCGAATTGGGATTGTACCAGTGGAAGAGGATGCCCTTCGGCTTGTGCAATGAGACGGCCACTTTTCAAATTGGACCCTCCGGATTGGCAAAATTGGGACCTTTCCGGATTGGCTAAATTGGGACCCTTCCGGATTGGGACCCTTCCGGATTGGCTAAATTGGGACCTTTCCGGATTGGGACCCCTCCGGGTTTGTAAAAATAGCTTCTCAGAGACTCTCAAAATTTTCACTCAATACCCTTCCGGATACGTTCTCCGATGCTATTATGCTGTTTGAACTAACTAGGAAGGGTGTATTTTATTTCCCAAGATCCTTCCGGATTGAAGCTAAACCTCTTATTAGAAGTACGGGAATCTCGTGATGTGTTACGTGGATGATGTAGTCATAGCGACACCGACCCTGGAAGACCACATTGATAGGCTTGATGAGGTCTTTGGATGCATGAAAAGAGCAGGATTGAGGTGCAAACCATCGAAATGTGAAATCCTTAGGGATTCGATAAAGTACCTCGGATGAATGGTGGATAGGCATGGTGTGAGGCCGGACCCGGAAGCAGTGGAAGCAGTGTTGACATGGAAAGCTCCCAGAACGGACAAACAGCTCCTGAGCTTCCTAGGGTTTGCCAATTACTACCGGGAATTCATAAAAGGATATGCGGACAAGGTGTACCCGATGCAGAAGCTGATGCGCAACAAGGGGAAAAAGTTAGAATGGAACGATGAGGCACAGGTTGCTTTCGAGAACATAAAGCGGGAACTGTGCGAAGCGCCAGTGCTAGGCATGCCTACAGAAAAGGGCATGTATGTTCTTGACACAGACGCATCGGTGGTGGCCATCTCAGGAATCTTGCATCAAGAGCAAGAATGGAACGGAAGAACAGTTCTCCGTCCCATTGCATACGGCAGCAAGGTCTTGAGTGACACAGAGATGAAATATGGCACACCAAAAGCAGAAATGTTTGCAGTAGTCACCTTCGTGGAAAAGTACCGTGCATACTTGGGGAGCGCTCCCTTCAAGTTACGCGTGGACAACAGAGCGTTATCCTGGTTGAAGACCTACTCGATGGATCAGAGTTATATTGGTAGATGGATAGTCAGATTGGATGGCTACCATATGATAATCGAACATAGTATGCGTGATAAACACCAAAATGCTGACAGCCTCAGCAAGAAAACTGAGTTCTATGAAAGATTGGAGCAGAAGCAGGCCAATCAGACGGAAATAAAGGAGGGATTCTCGTTTCTGGACAAAGAAACTTATGAAGCGCTCCCCTTAACGAGATGGTTGGATAAGTCTGGACATCCAATTCCAGGGTATCCTGAGTTACCTGTAGAGAAAGCAGCCGAGATAAAGATCCTATCCAGGGAGGACCCGGTCCCCTTGGATTTGTTGCTGCGCTCGAATCTGGTCCAGCAAGAACTTTCTCGCATGAACATAAACAGCCTCTCATTATTGGATAGAACGGTGCAAGTCACACCACAAGTGATGCGCATGCTGGGTGGATTGTTAGAAAGAGAAGTGACCAGAGATGACCCCGAGTGGACAGCAGCAGTGGCATCGCTAACAGTCAGTGAGAAGGTGAAGATCATGCCGTCCAGACGACAGCACGCAGAGAACGAGAGGGATTGTAGGACAATAGTTCAGCAACTAGTATCCTCAATACCCCACGAGATTTTAACCAGTACTTCTTACGGACAGAAAGAACAGGGGAGCAGCAAGCGAAAGAAAACCGTCACCTTTGTGGACCAGGATAAGGAAGGTGAAAAGTTAGAACAAAATCTGCTGCAAGACTATTTGTCCGGGGAGACGAATGATGAGAAGAACCAGCGATCACAAGATCAACACCCGGGACAAGAAAATTTGTCCATGGAGTCTGAGATAGACGAGAAAATTCCTGATGAGAAACAAGACCTAGAGAACAAGGTTTTGTCTGGGGAGTTCAGATGGATGCGAAGAAGGCACAGACGTGAACTGGAGGAGCGTGCAGTCTCCAGCACAACCTCTTCGACGGATGATGATTCCCGAAACTCAGGAATGGACACCTATTCAGACAGGAACTCGAGCTCGGGATCAGAACTGTCAGAACTAGCGATACACACGCTACTAGTGGAAACTCGGGCAAGGGACCTGGACAGAGAGGTGTACCAGGATCCTGACAGCGATCGCTACCTTATACAAAGCGAAGGAGTCTGTGACAACGCAGCGGATGACTTGGAGACAATAGCGGTATCGAAACGTTCGATAAGCCTGTTGCCGCAGAAAGAGGTAGTCAGGACTGATCTTCTGCCGTTCAGACAAGAAACACAGCCGTTGGCGAAGATTTGGTGCGTTAAGATGGAAGAAGACACACACCAGCCCAACGAGCTGAATAGTCAGATGAGGGTCATGAAGACCTACCTAAAGGCGAGATACAGACTCTCGGACCTTCTAAGGACGCAGAGAAATGATCGCATGACAAGCAACCTGAAAAGGTGGATCGAGAATGGTTCTCCGGATAAAGGGGACCTCGAGGAAGATAGTTATCGCATCCTGAGACAATACTTCATGCAGAAGGAATGGAGGTTATATTTGAACAAGGACGGGATTGTGGCTTGCAAAAGAAGGGAGGACGACAGAGTCCTATACAAGTATAACGCGATAGTGTTACCGCAACTCTATCAGACAGAACTATTATTCAGGTCACATGATCAGATGGGCCATCAAGGGATCGACAAAGTAAATCAGAGGATCCTGAAGCGCTTTGAGTGGCCTGGGATGAAAAAAGCATGCGAGAAGTGGGTAACAGCATGTCTGTCATGCCAACAGGTCAAGGATCCAAGGAAGTTGCGATTTCCTTTACAGTCGATCGAGTCGTCTGAATTCAACGAGGTGATCCAGATAGATCACGAAAAGATTTGCATGACAAACAATGGTTATAATCAGGTGCTGGTTATGATAGATCATTTTACGAAGTATGCAGAGGCCGTGCCCTGCATAACTGCCTCGGCGGAAGAGATATGCGACCACCTGATCAATACGTGGATAGCAAGACATGGTTTTCCGATGACGTTTCAATCGGATAATGGAACAGCTTTCGTAGGAGATTTTACGAAAGAGCTTATGAGACGCTCACAGGTCGCTCAGGCTCACTCCACGACATACCACCCTCAGACGAATGGCTTAGTGGAAAGACAGAATAGGACGTTAGTGTCGATGCTGAGAGTATATTGTCAGAAGGACGGGACGAGACCAAGAAAGAAATACAATCCTTACGGTGACGACTTCGTAGTGGATAGGATAGATCTGAAGAAGATAGTGGAGGAAGTAGTGGGTCTAGAGGAAATAACTGTGTCACAAGACATTGACATAGTCGATGATCACGACGATGAGTGGGTTGACGACTGGTCGAAACCCGAGGAAGAATTTGACGACGAGCAACAGCAGTCATGTGAACAAGACTTGACGAACCTGCGTGTCTTAGAGTGGCTGAATGAAACGACCTCGGATCCTGAGGAGACCAGCGTCACGATTCAAGACGTAGATCGTGAAAGCATGAAATACATCAAGACCGAACGAGATGATCCTTCCTGGGCTGCCCAGGAAGGACGACTACTCATTCCAATTTCTAACCTCGACTTGATACCCGATATGCGATCGACGGGGACGTCGATGGATATTTTTGTCCGGGGAGTGGGGGTAGGACTTACCCACACTGAACACTTGATAATAAAAAAATTAAGAATATCAAGAGAAACAAGAGACTCAGAAGTAGAAACAGGCGAAGAACCTAAGGCACCTGACATAGGCAGGGTAGTTGAGTCATATTTTAACTTACCAAATGAATATTCAAGTAACATAATACTAACAGACAGTGATTTCATACTCACAAGTAGAACATGTGCGGTAGCAATCACAGCAGACATGAGTTTTAGGACAGCGTTAGCGGCAGATTTTAAGAGAGAATACAAAAACGTGGAATTCCTTTGGAAGCAAAGACCAGGGATAGGGGGCGTAGCAGCCTTATCTCCGGCGGCGTCGCAGATACCGGGAAAATACTTATGCTTCTTGGTAACGAGGGCGACGGAGAAGCAGCACGTGGACCCAGAGAACCTACTCTTGTCCTTGACGAGGCTGAGGGACTTCCTCGTGGAAATGGACGTCAAGGAGCTCTCGCTTCCAGTGTATGATCCAAACAGAGATAGACTGCATCCTCGGCAATTGTACGCGCTTGTGCACGTGATATTCTCTGATACGAATATACAAGTATACCTACATAAGAAATATTACTTAAGTATAGGCTGAGTGACGTGCGAGAGGGTGTTAGGCCAAAGACTAAGTTGTATGTAATATGTGTTATGTTATGTGTTAGGTTATTAAGATCATGGGTAAGTAGGGGTTAGTGACCATGAACAACTGAATGACGATCTTAGGATTAGATCCAAAGTTTGGACTGTCCAATCTCAGGTCGAATTCCAAAATTTAAGAGACCAATTGATTTTAATAAATTTTAGGATAAATATCTTTTTATGTGAACTGTTTTTAAGCAAATTTTAACGATATATGTTAAGGTGAAACTGACAAGTGTGATATTTGTGACTTCTTTTCTCGATCCTGATTGATCTTTTAATTACTCACTTGAGTCAAAATCTTGGAATCAAAACCGAATCGAACTTGAAAGAATAGAATGGATAACTTCAACTTGGATGAATTGATGGAACTGGCAGAGGCATATGTAGGACCGATGATAGATGCGATCTATCGTCGGCTGATCGATCGAGACTTAGCTCTGGAGGACCCAGAGGTAATCATGCTGCTGACCGCCCTGATCAACATCTTGGGGCACGACAACCGTGGGGACCGCCCCACGGAAGTCCTGTTGATGGCAGCATATGGAGAAAGAGGAGTACTAGACCGCCCGAACATGAGAGTGATGAGGTGGAGAAACGGGGCTCTCTCAGGGAGTGACTTGGCGAATGAGCCTGAACTGGGAAGTTCTAGGACCTACCAACCGGGTGAGATGCCTATGCCCTCCAAGCCCAAACCTGGGCTGACGAGAATGCATCGGGAGATGAACAGCGAGGCGACCTCGTCTGGTTCACCATTGAGAGCAGCTGTGCCACCAAAAAGGGCGAAAGTAGGACAAAAGGTTCAGACGAACCAAACCATGCAAGATCTGGATGAGATGAACGATGAACTGAAAAGTACGAAGAAGGAGCTGGACGAGGTGACCAGAAGTATGCTCCAGATGGAGGAAGATAGAGACATGTAGAGAAAATAGTTTGAAGACTGCAACAAAAAGCAGGGTCAAGAGATTGAGCGCTTGAGGCAGGACTACAAAGAGCAATCGGAACAGATGGCGTTGACAACGGCCGTGGAGAAAGTGATACCTGCAAGGGATATTCCTCGTGGGCAGTCCCCGATGGAGCTCTTGACGCCTCGAGAAATGAGTCAAACAACGGAGACACGGCTCCCAGCAGAGACAAATCGAGTAACAATCCCGGATCCTAGTGACAACTTGGGTGACCCCATCGTGGAACAGACAGTGAGGAAGCTGATAGAGACAGCTGGACGACTGGTCGCCAACAAGAATGCACCAGGTTCCGGGGTGACTGCACCCTATGGAACGATTGACGACACGGGCAGAGTACGACTCTCCCAGACCGTGATCAGACAGGGGATAAGTGATGTGACACCACTCATGGGGAGCTCGAGGGCCCCAGAGAGAATAGTACGGAAGATGCCAGCGAAGAAAGTGTCTCGCATAATAGACGTGCAAAAGAATAATCAATTGAAATGTAATTTCACGGGAGTTCCGGAGACAGATCCGAGGGCCTGCTTCAATCGAGCTACTTGGAGCCCCGCTGTAAACCTGCAGCAACCACCACTCGGGACATCTCATCTGATACTGGGAGACAGCTTGGTCAGAGTGCTGTCGAATTTGAGGACCTCGTGGGTCACCACGGTGATGGCCTTTGGAGGCGCGACGATAGCCCAGTTATATCGGATGGTGGAACTGATGAATTCAGGGAGGATCCCCAATTTGATGATCTTAGTTGGGACGAATGACATCTCCAGAGGTTCAGATGAGCAGGAAGCACTATGGGAGTCAATGATGGTGTGTTTGCTTACGACCCTCTGGCAGAAATTCAATTGCGCGGCACTGACCGTTTGCACTGTGCCAATGAACGCGAAAAGCCTGACAGCATCAGGAAGAAGGCACAACGAGGGAGTCGTCAGGTGGAATAACATCTCGAGGAACCTCGCAGGTCGAAACGCCGGAAGAATGATCCTCATGGACATCGAACATGAGTTGAGAGCTATGGATCAGGCCAGACTGACCACGGAGGGCATCCACTTCGACAGTATCGAAGGACAAGCTTGGTTGAATCGAGTCTTCCAAGAGCGGTTGGACGAGCTGGAAGCAGAACTCTTTGACACAGGAGTGCTGAAGGAAGAAGGAACAGTGAGTGACGCGGTGATTACCACCTTTGTGCCTCCTAGCCTGGAAACACGCTTGGGTACGGTCCCGGCCGTCACGAACTACAGACAACAAAGCTCCAGCGAACCAGGTCAAAGGACAGACGTACAGGATCGATTGGGAGAAGCACCGACGAGGAGGACCATCCATCCTAGGAGAAGAATAGGACCTGTCAACCCAATCGAAGAGACAGCCGGCACGTCTAGATCGGACACTAGATCGGACACTAGATCGGAGACGACAAGTACCAGTCGAGAGGAGAGACGTCGGAGCAGAGGCTCGTTGATGTGGTCAAGACCCATACCGTCTTTCTGGCATATATACAAAGACGAGCTAATGAAGCTGGATCTCCAGAGGGTAAGCTTCATCGAAGATGCAAGGAGGATGCTGAATGGAGCGACGCTATCCGTCAGCAGATTGTACTCGATAACTGGCGTAGACTGGTTGATAGCCGCTAGCATAAATTTCGAGATTTGCTGACTTGGAGGGACTGCCCTCTAACAACACGATGGGACCAGTGAATGCGAGACCATTGCAAGATGTGAGGCTGAATCATGATGAGGGGAATCGTGAAGAGAGACCAGGAAGATTCCTGACGACGAGAGCGCCGATTGGACAACACGTGAAGATATTCAGGCAGCTGGCGACACCTCCTGGTCATGTGAAGGAGAGAGTATACCCAAAACTAGTGAATCAAGATGGTGATGCCCAAAGATATGGCGGATTGATAGCGATAAAGAAAGATGAGACCATTTTCGCCGCCAATGACAAAGCAGAAATGAGGAAGGCCAAGATTATGGTAGTAGCGAATTCAGAGTTCGTGTACACCTCCAAGTCTTTGTTTTGGCCGGACGTCATAATGTTGGCCCCGGTTGACCTAGACCTATTGCAATCAGTATCTTTGGCTATAGGGGTACAAAGGCAGACAGACATGAACCCAATTACGATTGTGTTTGCTGGCATCAATGACCATCTACACAGTAGAGGTTTTCTGAGCAGGCTCAGAGATCCTGCAACAGCAGAAAACGCAGTATGGCCAGCGATAAAAGACATCCTGGAGTCGATGGGTGAAGTGGTGGATGCGACGAAGGAGGGGTCATTCAATAAAGTGGCATTGAGAGTAGTATTTGCGTTGTCTCCGGGATATGCACATCTCCCGGATGGACTGAAGTTTGTGTATGCAATGGTAGCCTTACTTTCGGAAGGAAAATATGATGTGATCATATCGGCCCCGAATCGCATGATAGAAATGGAGAACCTGAGGCCACTTAAGGCTGAACTGCCTGCAATATGGTCAGATATCTCAAACGCGATGAGAGGATTCAAGGACCACGCGCTACACATGTTAGTGTTGGACGAAGTGCTGGGGTTGGAACTGTCCAATTTCAGTCGAAAACTCAAACTGAAACCGGGAATAGACGATGACCATCGAGTGATCACGGCAATGTCCAACGACTTATGGTTCCGAGCAATGGAAGTGGCAAGTGAAGACACAAGAAGAAAGAATTCACTAGAGACGAGAGCTCATCTGGAGGCGATGGTTCTGAGAACCAAGCCGGAAGCCAACCAGTGGCTACACCTGAACCCTAGAGTAGCGGCATTGGGTGCAGATGCTTTTCAGCAAGGCCCCGTAATGATCACGAAGATACATGCCTACTTGTTGAAGGAGGTGAACCTGGCGGAAAATGCCGGAGAAGAGACCGCTGAGTTTGTGAACAGAATGTGTCAGATTACTCTGGAAACCTTCTGGACCCAGGAAGTGAAAGGACAGGAGGGATTTGAAAGGACAGACAGCATGCTAGAAGGGTTGGGAGCCGGATGGACCGCGTCCTTCTTGGCAAAAGTTTACCCGAAAGTCTCGCATTACTTGATAAAAGAATTCCTCCAAGCAGTAGTGGAAGTATCGATAGTGGAGCTAATAGCCTTGTTCGTGACATTTGGAGCAGAGAGTTTCGTGAAATGACTGGCGATACTGCTCACTGACGGAATCCAGAACCTGCGGCTAGATGGACTTCTAACACTGATTGCAATTACCCACGGAAACTTGGGAGGACTGATGAAACTGGCACGTTGTCCAGAGCAGATGAGAGAGCGAGTGAGGAACTTGGATATGAAGAAATCCACGGATTCGTGGAACAAGATAAGAGACCTGAGACACACTCTTATCCAGTATCTCTTACAACAAAATCGCTTTGGAACGGGAGAAGACGAGACGATCGAAAGAGAGGAAGATGTTAGACGACATGTTGGAGGCATGCCGCTGTTAACCGATCTGAGCTTGGCTATGAGAACCGATCCCTTGGCGCTGATCAGAGGAGTCACGGAGTTCGTGACAGTGATCGATGGACCAGCAGTCACGTTTGCGTTCCCTGACGTTAAAGTGGAAGCATATAGGAGGTCGGTGCTGCACCTGAACCTCATATCGGCAGTGGACGGTAGTACACTGAACTGGTGTGAGCAGCACACATTGCGGGAGCTCATGAGTGCAGATCTGTTATTTGCGAAAATATCGGAGCCAGAGATGACGGTCATCAATTTTGACGATCACTTCCGTGATCGCATGGGAGAAGTAGAAAGAGGACTTATCGAGGTGTTTCCAAAGCTTTGGAATCTGAGACCCTATGATAAAACGAATGGTGAAATAACCAGAGTGCCTCGTCTCACTGCAGCATATCACAAAGTGAGAGAAGAGACGAAGGACTGGGGCGATTACAAGAAGCTGCCGGAGGCAATCCCTGAATTCCCTCTGATAAGAAGGATGTTGCTCGGAGCAGTCTTCGTGGTACAAACTCCTAGATTGAGAGCATTCGAAACCAACGAAAGGAGAGTAAGGAATTTCGTGGGAACGATGGATCCATACTTTGTAGGGAGAAATGCCGCCGTGTTGCAATACAAACGATTTGCATATACGGATCAAGCGACGAGAAGGCGAATAAGCAACGCCGCGACTCCCAAGCCTGGAAGATTTGATGAGGAATGGAAGGGATTAGGCTTAGCTCCGATGAGAATGAGAGGCAGGACCGAATTGCCTGAAGCCTCATTAATCCTGACTAGTGTAAAACAGGAGATGAAAGTGGGAGGAATACTGCAGACGAGAACCTTCCTAGCACCCTTCGGCTGCGAAGAAACCAAAGTGGTCCATGGAGAAGAGGAAGATAGATCGGCCGGTACATTGCTCATACCGAGATTCCCGGAAGAAGCCGGCAATGATGAAAAAGGACCATCGAGCTCGAACAAGGATAAGTCAGAAGGAGATGACGGACAGGGTGGAAGCCGCCAAACCGAAGAACCCATGCAACAAGATCAAGCTGGTGGGGAAGACGACAGGGCATCGACAGGAGGAACATCCAGCCTGGATTTCAATATCTTCAGTGATCTTGAGAATAATGCAGATACGTTGGAAACGACTGAGTCAGCGGATGAAGGCATCTCGACACTGGAGCCTCCGTCAGCCTTTATGGAAATGAAACGGAATTTGCCGGAGAGCAGCTCTCCTGGCAATTCAAGAAATAACGACCAGAGAATCCTAATGGAATCACCGCGGAGGAGAAGAATAGAGGCCTCAGCCGGAGTACCTTTCTTGGGAACGCTGCCCGAAGAAGAATGGGAAGTACATAACCGAGACCACGAGAGTAGGACGGGATGCAAACTGAACAGAGTGGCGTTTATGGAAGAAGTCTGGACCGTGGTTCAAAGCTATGGGACCCAGTCCATTCTGAAAACGGGTCTCAACCAACCCTTGATGAGAGAAGTCTTTGACAAGCTTGATGATTGTGAAGGGAGACTGAGTGAGTTGTTGATCGACTCGGCCACTGATGAAAGTGAAGCGAATTCTCCCATCAAGATGACACCGCAGGACGATAAAGGAGAGGACGATAAAGGAGAGGATAAAATTGGTGATTGATAAAATCAATGCAATGAAAATGAAGTTAGGCAGCAGAGTGATGCCGAGGAGAGTTGGAAAGACGAAGGTGGATTCAGATATATCGATGAAATCTATTAACTCTGCGAAAAGGAAACGAGTTGAGGAGGTCATGGATTTGGGGCAAGGTGATTATCAACTGTCTGGCACAGATAAAATGTTAACTGATATAGCGATGGTGCCACCCATTCTCATGGCGGGGATAAAGTCAACAGGTTATAAATCCAAAAGGAGTGACCGCACTCTGACTGGAGCAAACTTAGAAATGGAAATACTCAGCCAATGTGGAGAGAGCACAATGAAAGACTTCAAGCCATCTCCCATGAATCACGGAAAGGGAAGTGTCGCAGGACAACTAATACCAGTGGAATATAACCGACTAACAGTGTCGGAGACTGTGTCGATAGATGAACCCACCGCTGGATACATGGAGATGTTAGAATACCGAAACTAGGCTAGAGGGTATGTGATGGCCCTGGAGGATGGGAAAGCCATGGAGGGTTATCTGGAAACGATGTTGCAAGGCACCACCCTCAAGCAGAAGGCGTACGGGACGTTAGCGTCGTCTGACATACAGGCAGAAACGATGGAGCAGTTGCTGAACCTTCCATGGAAAGCAGTAGTATTAAGGTATTTCGAAGAAGAAATGAGGACTACGCCAAGAATACATGCTCTCGTGGCAGTACCTTACGTAAGAACAGAGTTACAACTCAGGTTCGCCTGGTGCATGATGGGACTGACTCGCGAAGAGTATGATTCAGAAGAAAGGAAGAGGTCGAAAGAAGAAAAGGTTTTCCTTATGACGAACCTGAGGGATCTGATAGTCCAGGAGGGAGCAGCAGTAGCGTGTGCGAAGCGGAGAGACGCTCTCTGTTTCATTCGATTCCTGATAGAGCAGATTTCAGTACATGCACTAAACACCTGTGTTAAAATGTTGAGGGAAGGCGATGAGCGAACGAAAGCATTATTCTTGCTAGCACTGCTGGATATGCAGCAAAGTAAACCGATGAGGGTGAACATGAAAGAACCCGAGGAATTAGAACCCATGAGAAAGATAGACGAAATCATGAGATTCTCAAACAAGGAGCTGAGACTCGCTAAAGAATCTATGGGGGCAATGCCGAAATCCAGTGAATACTGTGGACCGATCAAGAAGAAATCGTATAGCTACGTATCCGGGATCAAAGGGATAGCGTACAATGCTTTCCTGAGTGAAGACATACGCGATTGCTTCTTCGATTATGAGCAGGCGGTTTTGCTAAGATTCTGGACGTCCAGAATTGTAACGATTAAAAGCGTTAACAATCCACAGGCCAAATTGGGACTGGTCTTGGAAGAAGAGGTGACTGCACCTTCCATACCAAAATCCGACAAAAGAGTGGAGTTTGGGTTGGGATTCTCAGGTGAATTACTGAGGACGAGCTTGATGGCAGTGTGGGAATTGATGAGGCCATCATGGTGTCCTAGTCCCAACGCTGACTCGATAGAGCAACGGAGAAGATAAAGTGGAGTTGCCTGACTGGGGACCGGAAGACTGGGTCAAACCTGGTAGCTGTCTGGCGGAAGTCTGTGGACTGGAGGGTCACGTTTGTGGAAGTCTGGACTGTGTGAAGACCCTGGAGAGACAACACAAGCAATTGACGGTATTGTTTGGAAACGTAGTGATGAAAGCAAGAACAGAAACGGAACTGCTAGCAGATTGCCATGGAGGGACCGATGTGAATCTAGTGACTGCACTAGGATCCTACAGCATGTTTGGTTCTTTAGAGTCACTATTGGATCTAGAACAGAAACATGAGATGGTCACAGCCATCAGTGTAGAAGTATTCCCAGGAGTTCTGCAGACTGAGCAGAAATACATAGTAAAATGGAGGGAAGCAATCGAGACGGAAATGAACATCAGGCACAGTGAGACTTATTGTAGACCATCAGGAGCACGATAGTTGGTGGGTTCAACGTTGGCTCCAATGTGCAAGAGCAGATACCCTGTACATTTCGTAGCTGTGGACGTGAAGAGTACAAGAACGATCGTGGATCAAGCCTTCTCAGTGCCGAAGTGTGTGAGACTGGCGATAATGTCCGAGAAGTCATACGAGTTGCTATATAAGATGTTCTCAGCAGTTCCAGAGAGAACCAAGGAAGAATTGCAGTCAATACTAGGAAAGAAGTTCATGGGATATGTGAGCGGGAACTTCAGTGACTTTGAGAGACAGAAACAGAGAGGATCAACTGTCACAGATTACAATGCAGTAGATGAGAATGATGAAGTCCACCGAGTGATGATGGAAGTGGAACCATTACTGGAAGCTTCGGGAAAACGTAATTGGAGGAGCATCATGTTGACACATGACGAGTTTCCTTGCCACTGCTTGCTGCAGACCTGGTGGTATCCCAAGCGTAGTAATCTGATGTTGATCTGGGACTCTGGAGAGCTGCTCTCCATGGTTTTACCAGATTCATCACAGCCCATAACAATAGTGATAGTGGGAGTTATGATGGCGATACGATGGCTGGAAGCTCATGTGAGAGAAAATAATAGACAGGAGGCACCGACGAGAGAACAGTTGCGAAAATTAGATTGTCTAAAAGATTTAGATCTTTTTGAGACAATGTGCAAAATTCTAAACATTCTGATGGAAGTGAAGAAGATATGGGCAAGGAAACGATTGATGCCATGGTTCAGAGCTAACATGACTGCATGGTTGTACGAGTATACGAAAAAGCATATGTCGAAGCATGGCAGGGTGTACAGTGAATATCAGCTGGACATTGGAGCAGGAGCTTTCAAGCGAGCTCTCGTGACTCATCGGAATGCAGTGACCACCGCTGTGAAAAAAAATTCCAGGACGAGTGAACGTAGTGGGAAGGAGAAGGCAGAGATGTTGAAAGAAGATTTGGAGAGAAACGTGACGTTGTGTCTCCACAACAGCTTCTGCAGGAACAGAGAATCTAACGTGGATCCCCTACCTTGCTGCAAACAGAGGGTAGAAGAGCAGAAGTGTTGGAGGACGGCTTCCAGCAGCGTCAGGATAGCTAACGACGTGTTGCAAGATACGGAAACTGAGAGTGCAGAGTCAGTATCACAGGAGGAAGAAATGGAGCATTGACGAATGACCGAAAAGCAAGATGAAAAAAAAAGACGAAATTAGAAGAATTTAGAAGTTTTAGAACTTCTAAATGATGAAAAAAGAAGAAAACAAAGAAGTGATGAAGAGAAAGTTAAAACTCAGAATTGATTTACGTGTGCGAAAAAACTCAAGTGAGAAACCAAGCAACCAAGTTGTAGTTGAAAATTGAAACATTTAGTTGAGTTTTGAAATTGTTGCATTTATAAATTTGCATTTTTATTTTAGTTGAGTGGCTTTAGAGACACTCACTTACTTTTTATTTAGAAAGGCTTAAAAAAAGGAGTATATTTAAATATTCCAGCCTACATGACTGTTTTTAATCAGCTAGGAGAACTGATCACTTTGTGGTGACATGGAAGGCTTGGGTAATCTCTCGAAGAGGGAGATTGTTTCATTGTTCTTTCTAACCACAGAGTTTCTTAATTTTAATATTCAGGACAATAACAAGCAAGATTTCCGAAGGGAAGAAGCATAGTAGGATAATTTTAGCTTGTTGGTTGGCAGGACTGTCCTGCAAGCCAACACCTTTTAAATCTAAGAGAAAAAGTTTTAATCGGGACATAAACATCGGAAGTCAGAAAATATGTTTTATCTTAGGTCATATCCTCAATGTGCAGATTAATGAAAGAATTTGAAGGCTATAGTGATATAGTATGATGCCATTTATATTCTGCAGTGAGTCGATGTGACGTGGATAAAAGTAATTTCGTGCATTTTGTAAATTCTGTTCCATGACACTGTATCTATTTTACGAACATTGCAGCGTATTTTAGCAGCGAGCCTTACGAGTTAGTGATTTTGAAGGATTAAGAACGTTATTCGAACGATTGAAAAAACGTGAAGGTTGAAGGATTCGGAAATTCCTAAATTTTAAATTTTCGAAGTGATGACGTAACATTTCTGAGAAACGTCAGAAACGGCCACTTTGGTAAAGAAGTCAAAGAAAAACAGAACAACATTAGCTGCGATTGCGAGAAGTACGGAAATTGTGATAAAAAACGACAACAAATCACGGAGCTGACAGAGAACGTTCCGAGTTGCAACTATTGTGTCGCTACAATAGTTGCAAGGCCGTTGCAGACAACGGTGAAGGGTGGAAGACAGCCTTCCGGATTACGAAGAAATCAAGATTAACGAGCTTGATTCAGTGGATTCAAGATTCCGGAAGGGTTTCGGGACTGAGACTTTTATCCTTTTATATAAACTTTTAGCTTCCTGTCATGTCCTGAATTGAATTTAATTAACAGCTGAATTCATTTTGATAAGGATGAGAAGCTAGGAGTTGGGGGAAAGGGTTGATCCATCTTCGATGGAGATGATGATTTTTATCTACTGAACAAAAACAATAATAATTCAATAAGTAGTAGCCCTGTTTTTAGGAGTGACCTCGTGGTCTGGGGATACTGAGACCCAGCCATGAGCTCACTACTCCTGCATGTAATTAAGTTAGTTTGAGTGTTTTGACCGAAGCCGAAAGCAGTAACGTTTTTGTCGACCCGATGTTAGAAAAGACCACCGAAAGTACTGGCTTGGTAGAGACGGTGAAAAGCATATAAAGCTCTGTTTAGAAGTTAGCCAGTCGTCTTAGGACTTAGTTTTATTTTCCGTCGATATGTATCTTCCGGGCGAATGTTACACTTTGGAAAAAAAACAAATACTTACAGTGTAACAACAAATATTTTATTAGTGACGTAAAAATATATAAAAGTTCGTGGTACTTAAGCGACAGTTCATGCAAATCAAAGTTGCACTAGATGACTTACGTGCTTAAAACTAACGTGCTTACGGGCTGGCTTTCACTTTTACCGTCAAAACCAATCTAAAAACTTTTGACCCAATGATTCTGAGAAAAATAGCCATCTATACTCATAGGTCGGAAACAGTTTGAAATTACCAAGAAGCCTATTTTGAACTCAGTAAACGCGATTTTTTTCTGTAATTTTTTTTTAAGTTTTGAAAAAATTTTATTTTATCAGTTATTAAAAACTTAAGTTGTGAACCAAATAAAGTAATATACAGTACAAGAAATACAACGAACTACCCAATGATGTTAACTAAACAGTGGCAATGAGGACAGTTTTGTTAGTGGAATCCACTTACATTTTTGAACATGTTTAAAAGTTTGACAATCCAAGACTTCGGCAACACCCTTTATCTACCACAACTTTCGAACTCCACCGAACAGCACCATGAATTGAATTCATGTAAATTAATCGAGTACATTTCGCTACTCACTATATCGATAAGCAGTGAAAAGTTTAGCAGATTAGCAATTTCTAGTCAAAAAACGACTTTACTTTCTACTCAGTTCAGCAATAAAAGATAAAAAACATAATTTTACCAACATATTTAAAATAAATGTAAACCAATCAGAAGTTGATAGTGTTGAATCGAGAATGATACCAACGTTAATTGATGAAAACAAAAAATAGAAGAGGTTTTTTTTCACCAAGTTTTACCAAAAAACGGGCTAGTTAGCTTAAGACCAATGCCAACTGTCGATGAAAGAAACTAAAACTCAAGACTGGTACCAAATCAATCTAGTGATTTAGTAAGTCCTGACCTGTGGCACACTGGAGCTTTTTCGAGTCAAATTACAATTATGTGAACATGAAAATGTACGTATTTTGTATTTTCCTACAGACTTTCTAGGACAGAAATGCACTAGTGACCCCATCCATAAATGATGTTTTGACTGGTGATTTCTTGCTCGAAATTTTTTTTAAAAAAAGCACTCCACTAGTGAACATAATTGAGTTTATTTTGAGACCTTGACAATTAAAGGCTGCAAGATTTGGATTTTTTTTGTAGCTTTGGAAAAAAAACAAATATTTACAGTGTAACAACAAATATTTTATTAGTGACGTAAAAATATATAAAAGTTCGTGGTACTTAAGCGACAGTTCATGCAAACCAAAGTTGCACTAGATGACTTACGTGCTTAAAACGAACGTGCTTACGGGCTGGCTTTCACTTTTACCGTCAAAACCAATCTAAAAACTTTTGACCCAATGATTCTGAGAAAAATAGCCATCTATACTCATAGGTCGGAAACAGTTTGAAATTACCAAGAAGACCATTTTTTGAACTCAGTAAACGCGATTTTTTTCTAAAATTTTTTTCAAGTTTCGAAAAATTTTTATTTTATCAGTTATTAAAAATTTAAGTTGTGAACCAAATAAAGTAATATACAGTACAAGAAATACGTCGAACTACCCAATGATGTTAACTAAACAGTGGCAATGATAACAGTTTTGTTAGTGGAATCCACTTACATTTTTGAACATGTTTAAAAATTGACAATCCAAGAATTCGGCAACACCCATTATCTACCACAACTTTCGAACTCCACCGAACAGCATGCAATACGAAGAACAATTGACGCTGCAAAAAAATAAAACTCTATCAGTCACAGAAAAAAATGACGCGTGGTAACCAAAAGAGGGAGACATTAATCACAACTCGCTGATCTGCATGTTTAAACTCATGGTGATTTCTTTAGAAACAACGACTCAAATAATGCCAAAAGTCTTGGCAAATTTAGCTAGAACTGATGCCAACTTTCAGAAAGGACGAAATCCTTTTTTTGAGTTTTTTCCAGAACAATGTGATTACTTTTAGGCAAACATCGTCTGTTCTTGCTGTGACTACACGTTCCGTTGATCTGCAACTGTTGACTACGTGCAACGTGTACCTATATAGTTAGGAAACCTCGTAGCCAATCCACAATGAAAGAAAAGATTCGTTTTTAGACGCTAAAATGGGCTGAACATAGATACTGTAGAGTTCAAACAGCAGCAAAAAAAAACATTGGCTGGCAATTTAAGTCCTTGCATAACACCATCCATTACGAGGCAAAACTGTGCATTTTGTGCATTATAAGCGGATTCCGCAACAAGGACGCTCCCTTTGTTCTTCTTTTGTTCTTTACTCTCTTTTGATCGTTCCGAAAAAATTTTCACTTGTTTCAACTGATTCACAAGGAAAAATAATTATCAACGAAGTGATGCCACGGCAACTGACTTAGCTAGAAGAAAAAAGTACTGAGAAGACGAAATCCTTTTTTTTGAGTTTTTACAGAACAATTTGATCACTTTTAGGCAAACATCGTATGTTCTTGCTGTGACTACACGTTCCGTTGATCTGCAACTGTTGACTACGTGCAACGTGTACCTATATAGTTAGGAAACCTCGTAGCCAATCCACAAAGAAAGAAAAGATTCGTTTTTTAGACGCTAAAATGGGCTGAACATAGATACTGTAGAGTTCAAACAGCAGCAAAAAAAACATTGGCTGGCAATTTAAACCCTTGCATAACACCATCCATTACGAGGCAAAACTGTGCATTTTGTGCATTATAAGCGGATTCCGCAACACGGACGCTCCCTTTGTTCTTCTTTTGTTCTTTACTCTCTTTTGATCGTTCCGACAAAATTTTCACATGTTTTAAATGATTCACAAGGAAAAATAATTATCAACAAAGTGATGCCACGGCAACTGACTTAGCTAGAAGAAAAAAGTACTGAGTAATCTAACCCCATACTGTGTAATTGTTTGTTTGCAAAGAAGTCAGGTCCAAAAGATCACTACCAGTAGCAGTTTGAGTTGAGCAGAGTGTGAATAGAAAACAGAACTATTCACCACCGGTTGTGAGATAAAAAGAGCGAGAGTGAGAACTTGATGCATAAAAAATCGGAAAGCGGAATATTTTTTATGAATCATCGAAGAGTAAAAAAGCAGTCTTTTGGAGCTTGCTCTGAAGTTTTGATCACGTTACTAATCCTTATATTGCTGTTTTCTATGCTGACTGTTGTTGCATCATACTGGTTTAAAAAAATTTCGACTCGTATTTGTGTTTTGGAACAAAAAAATGCAAAATTCTGAGAAAAACTTGATTCACAAACTAATTTAAATAGGCGTAATCGCCGTGGAAAAAAAATGGCCATAATTAATAGTGGATGTGTACCATGAATTGAACTCAAGTAAAATAATCGAGTACATTTCGCTACTCAGTATCTCAATTAGCAGTGAAAAGTTTAGCAGATTGGCAATTTCTAATCAAAAATGAGTTCAATTTCTACTCAGTTCAGCAATAAAAGATAAAAGACATAATTTTACCAACAAATTTAAAATAAGTGTTAGCTAATCAAAAGTTGATAGTGTTGAATCGAGAATGATATCGACTTTTAATAGTGGAAACAAAAAAGTAGAAGAGAATTTTTTTAAATCAAATTTTACCAAAAAACGGGCTAGTTAGCTCAAGACCGATGCCAACTGTCAATAAAAGAAACTAAAACTCAAGACTGATACCCAATCAATCTAGTGATTTTAAGAATCCTGAACTGTGGCACACTGAAGTTTCGAGTCAAAATTACAAATTTGTGAACTTGATAATGTACGTATTTTGTATTTTCCTACAGAACTTCTTCAACAGAAATGCACTAGTGCCCCCATCCATGATTGTAGTTTTGACTGGTGATTTCTTTCTCGATTTTTTTTAAAAAAAACCCTCAACTGGCGAAGATAACTGATTTAATTCTTGACCTTGACAATTAAATGCTGATTTATTTGGATTTTGTTTTTTTTAGTTTTGGAAAAAAAAACAAATATTTACAGTGTAACAACAAATGTTTTTCTAGTGAAGTAAAAATATATACAAGTACGTAGTATTTAGGCGACACTTCATGCAAATCAAAGAAGCACTAGATGACTTACGTGCTTAAAAGAAACATAAAAAAAAGAAATGAACTCGGGAGGTCGGTTTAATATGATTGCAATATAAGCTTAATTTGCAATTACACGATGCCAATAAAAAAAGCTATAGTTTTCGGGCTGGTTTTCAGCTTAAACCGTCAAAAACCGAGCTAATAATTTTTGACCCAATGATTCGGGGGAAAATAACCAGCTATACTAATAGGTACGAAACAGTTTGAAATTACCAAGATGCCTATGTTTGAACTCAGTGAACGCGAAGTTTTTCTGTATTTTTTAAATGTGTTTTTTAATTTTTTTATGTTATCAGTTCGTAAAAACTTGAGTTGCGGACCAAATAAAGTTATTTACAGTATAAGAAACACGTCGAACTACCCAATGATGTTAACTGAACAGTGGCAACGAGAACAGTTTTGTTAGTGGAATCCACTTACATTTTTGAAAATGTTTAAAAGTTTGACAATCCAAGACTTCGGCAACACCCATCATCTACCACAACTTTTGAACTCCACTTTAATCGAAAAACGACAACTCGCTCGCATTCGGATACCCAATTGCTTGCTATTATTACTCCTCATGCAAAAAACTAGCCCTAATGCCAAGATTAGCAGACACCATACTTTTTTTAAAAAAAGTCTAGTTTTCGGGCTGGTTTTTTTTTAAAACAAAAACTATAGTTTTCGGGCTGGCTTTCACTTTTACCGTCAAAAACCAAGCTAATGACCTTTGACCCAATGATTTTGAGAAAAATAGTCAGCAATACTCATAGGTCGGAAATAGTAACTAGGTAACTATAGTAACTATTAGTAATTTTTTGTAATTTTTCATAAACTTGGTTGAAAATAGAAAAAAAATGAAATTCAGCGAGAGAACAAAATAACTGAATTAAGTTTAACAAAAATATGAAAAAACGAAAAAAAAACCCAAAAAAATAATTAATTAGATTATAGTCGATTATAATCGATTATAATCGATTATTTGGGAATTTTATTGCTTAAAACTATTATCATTATAATCTAGTTTCAACCGATTATAATCGATTTTTTTTATTATTTTAGAGAGACTTACAAGGAAAATCCAGTATAATCAATAAATATCCACGAAATATCAGTGCGGGGCTACCTTGTGTTGGGTGTAAAAAAAATCAATTACATTTTTGTCGGCAGTCTGGGCTGAACTTTTGATTTTATTTCTAACTTTGCGTAAACTAGTGGTTGGTTTGATATCTCTCAAAACGTGGACACAAAAAGCGTTCTGGAAACTGTATGGAGAAATTTTTCTATACCCAAGCTGTCATCAAGTGGAAGTTTCTCCGGCATGCAGTCTGACACTGGTTTTGTGAGAAGTGAGAGCAATGCACTGAACAGCATGCAATACGAAGAACAATTGACGCTGGAAAAAATAAATCTCTAACAATCACAGAAAAAAAAATTTGATGGCCCCGCCAGAGAGGCGTGGTAACTAAAATAGGGAGACATTGAATACAACTCGCTGATCTGCATGTTTAAACTCAAGGTGATTTCTTTAGAAACAACGTCTCAAGTAATGCCGAATTTCTTGGCAAATTTAGAACTGATGCCAATGTTCAGTAAGGACGCCATCCTTTTTTTATTTTTTTCCAAAAAAATATGATCAATTTTAAGCAAACATTGTCTGTTCTTGCTGTGACTACACGTTCCGTTGATCTGCAACTGTTGACTACGTGCAACGTCTACCTATATAGTTAGGAAACCTCGTAGCTAATCTACAAAGAATTAGTTCAGCGAGAGAACAAAATAACCAACTTAAGTTTAACAAAAATATGAAAAAATGAAAAAACCCACAAAAGTATTTAATTAAGTAAACTATGGTCGATTATAATCGATTCTATTGGAATTTTATTGCTTAACAAATTTATCATTATATTGTTATTTCAATCGATTATAATGGATTGTTTTCATTATTTTAGAGGGACTTACAAGGAAAATCCAGTACAATCAATTCATATCCACAAAATTTCAGTGCCGGATTACCTTGTGTTGGGACTAAAAAAATTACATTTTGTCGGCAGTATGGGCTTAACACTTGATTTAATTTCTAACTTTGCGTATACTAGGGGTTGGTTTGATATCTCTCGAAACTTGGACATGAAAAGCGTTCTGAAAACTGTATGGGGGAATTTATCTAAAATAGGGAGACATTAAATACCACTCGCTGATCTGCATGTTTAAACTTAAGGTGATTTCTTTAGAAACAACGTCTCAAGTAATGCCGAATTTCTTGGCAAATTTAGAACTGATGCCAATTTTCAGTAAGGACGCCATCCTTTTTTTTAATTTTTTTTTTCAAAAACAATATGATCATTGTTAAGCAAACAATGTCTGTTCTTGCTGTGACTACACGTTCCGTTGATATGCAACTGTTGACTACGTGCAACGTGTACCGATATAGTTAGGAAACCTCGAAGCTAACCTACAAAGAAATAGTTCAGCGAGAGAACAAAATAACTAACTTAAGTTTAACAAAAATAAGAAAAAATGAAAAAACCCACAAAAGTATTTAATTAAATAGATTATAGTCGATTATAATCGATTCTATTGGAATTTTTTTGCTTAAAAAATTTACCATTATAATGTTATTTCAATTGATTATAATCGATTATTTTCATTATTTTAGAGAGACTTACAAGGAAAATCCAGTACAATCAATTAATAACCACGAAACTTCAGTGCCGGATTACCTTGTGTTCAGACTAAAAAAAATTACATTTTGTCGGCAGTATGGGCTGAACACTTGATTTAATTTCTAACTTTACGTATACTAGGGGTTGGTTTGATATCTCTCGAAACTTGGACACAAAAAGCGTTCTGGAAACTTTATGGGGGAATTTATCTAAACCCAAGCTATCATCAAGTGGAAGTTCCTCTGGCATGCAGTCTGACACTGGTTTTGTGAGAAGTGAAAGCAATGCGCTGATCAGCATGCAATACGAAGAACAATTGACGCTGCAAAAAATAAAACTCTAACCATCACAGAAAAAAATTTGATGGCACCGTCAGACAGGCGTGGTAACTAAAATAGGGAGACATTGAGTACAACTCACTGATCTGCATGTTTAAACTCAAGGTGATTTCTTCAGAAACAACGTCTCAAATAATGCCAAATTTCTTGGCAAAATCAGCTAGAACTGACGCCGACTTTCAGAAAGGACGAAATGCTCTTTTTTTTTGAGTTTTTTTCCAGAAAAGTATGATCACTTTTAAGCAAAAATCGTCGGTTCTTGTTGTGACTACACGTTTCGCTGGTCTGCAACTGTTGACAACGTGAATGCAAAATGCAAAATTCTGAGAAAATGTTGATTCACAAAATAATTTAAATAGGCGTAATCGCCGTGAAAAAAAATGGCCTTAAATAATAGTGGGTGTGTACCATGAATTGAAATCAAGTAAATTATTCGAGTACATTTCGCTACTCAGTATATCGATAAGCAGTGAAAAGTTTAGCAGATTAGCAATTTCTAGTCAAAAAACGACTTTACTTTCTACTCAGTTCAGCAGTAAAAGATAAAAAACATAATTTTACCAACATATTTAAAATAAGTGTAAACCAATCAGAAGTTGATAGTGTTGAATCGAGAATGATACCAACGTTAAATGATGAAAAAAAAATAGAAGAGAATTTTTTTCATCAAATTTTACCAAAAAACGGGCTAGTTAGCTTAAGACCAATGCCAACTGTCAATGAAAGAAACTAAAACTCAAGACTGATACCAAATCAATCTAGTGATTTAGTAAGTCCTGACCTGTGGCACACTGGAGCTTCTTCGAGTCAAATTACAATTATGTGAACATGAAAATGTACGTATTTTGTATTTTCCTACAAAACTTCTAGAACAGAAATGCACTAGTGACCCTATTCATAAATGATGTTTTGACTGGTCATTTCTTGCACGAAATTTTTTTTAAAAAGCACTCCACTAGTAAACATAATTGAATTTATTTTGAGACCTTGACAATTAAAGGCTGCAAGATTTGGATTTTTTTTGTAGCTTTGGAAAAAAAAACAAATATTTACAGTGTAACAACAAATACTTTATTAGTGACGTAAAAATATATAAAAGTTCGTGGTACTTAAGCGACAGTTCATGCAAATCAAAGTTGCACTAGAAGACTTACGTGCTTAAAACTAACGTGCTTACGGGCTGGCTTTCACTTTTACCGTCAAAAACCAATCTAAAAACTTTTGACCCAATGATTCTGAGAAAAAGAGCCATCTATACTCATAGGTCGGAAACAGTTTGAAATTACCAAGAAACCTAGTTTTGAACTCAATAAATGCGAATTTTTTCTGTAATTTTCATATAAGTTTTGAAAAAAATTTTAATATATCAGTTATTAAAAAATTAAGTTGTGAACCAAATAAAGTAATATACAGTACAAGAAACACGTCGAACTACCCAATGATGTTAACTAAACAGTGGAAATGAGGACAGTTTTGTTATTGGAATCCACTTACATTTTTGAACATGTTTAAAAGATTGACAATCCAAGACTTCGGCAACACCCATTATCTACCACAACTTTCGAACTCCACCGAACAGCATGCAATACGAAGAACAATTGACGCTGCAAAAAATAAAACTCTATAAGTCACAGAAAAAACATGAAAGCCCCGTCAGACAGGCGTGGTAACCAAAACAGGGAAACATTGATCACAACTCGCTAATCTGCATGTTTAAACTCAAGGTGATTTCTTTAGAAACAACGTCTCAAATAATGCCAAAAGTCTTGGCAAATTCAGCTAGAACTGATGCCAACTTTCAGAGAAGACGAAATCCTTTTTTTTGAGTTTTTACAGAACAATTTGATCACTTTTAGGCAAACATCGTCTGTTCTTGCTGTGACTACACGTTCCGTTGATCTGCAACTGTTGACTACGTGCAACGTGTACCTATATAGTTAGGAAACCTCGTAGCCAATCCACAAAGAAAGAAAAGATTCGTTTTTTAGACGCTAAAATGGGCTGAACATAGATACTGTAGAGTTCAAACAGCAGCAAAAAAAACATTGGCTGGCAATTTAAACCCTTGCTTAACACCATCCATTACGAGGCAAAACTGTGCATTTTGTGCATTATAAGCGGATTCCGCAACACGGACGCTCCCTTTGTTCTTCTTTTGTTCTTTACTCTCTTTTGATCGTTCCGACAAAATTTTCACATGTTTTAAATGATTCACAAGGAAAAATAATTATCAACAAAGTGATGCCACGGCAACTGACTTAGCTAGAAGAAAAAAGTACTGAGTAATCTAACCCCATACTGTGTAATTGTTTGTTTGCAAAGAAGTCAGGTCCAAAAGATCACTACCAGTAGCAGTTTGAGTTGAGCAGAGTGTGAATAGAAAACAGAACTATTCACCACCGGTTGTGAGATAAAAAGAGCGAGAGTGAGAACTTGATGCATAAAAAATCGGAAAGCGGAATATTTTTTATGAAACATCGAAGAGTAAAAAAGCAGTCTTTTGGAGCTTGCTCTGAAGTTTTGATCACGTTACTAATCCTTATATTGCTGTTTTCTATGCTGACTGTTGTTGCATCATACTGGTTTAAAAAAATTTCGACTCGTATTTGTGTTTTGGAACAAAAAAATGCAAAATTCTGAGAAAATCTTGATTCACAAACTAATTTAAATAGGTGTAATCGCCGTGGGAAAAAATGGCCTTAAATAATAGTGGATGTGTACTCAAGTAAAATAATCGAGTACATTTCGCTACTCAGTATCTCAATTAGCAGTGAAAAAATTAGCAGATTGGAAATTTCTAGTCAAAAAACGACTTTACTTTCTACTCAGTTCAGCAATAAAAGATAAAAGACAAAATTTTACCGACAAAATTAAAAAAGTGCAACCTAATCAGAAGTTGATAGTTTTGAATCGAGAAGGATACCAACGTTAAATAATGAAAACAAAAAAAGAAGATAATTTTTTTTCATCAAGTTTTACCAACAAAAAAAAACGGGCTAGTTAGCTCAAGACTGATGCCAACTGTCAAAAAAAGAAACTAAAACTCAAGATTGATACCAAATCAATCTAGTGATTTAAAAGGTCCTGACCTGTGGCACACTGGAGCTTCGAGTCAATTTACAATTATGCGAACAGGAAAATGTACGTATTTTGTATTTTCCTACAGAACTTCTACAACAGAAATACACTAGTGCCACCATCCATGAATGAAGATTTGACCGGTGATTTCTTTCTCGAATTTGTTTTAAAAAAGCACTCAACTCTCGAAGATAATTGATTTATTTCTTGACCTTGACAATTAAAGGCTGATATAATTGGATTTTGTTTTTTTAGCTTTGGAAAAAAACAAATATTTACAGTGTAACAACAAATGTTTTTCTAGTGAAATGAAAATATATACAAGTACATGGTATTTAAGCGACACTTCATGCAAATCAAAGAAGCACTAGATGACTTACGTACTTAAAAGAAACATAAAAAAAAGAAATGAACTCGGGAGGTCGGTTTAATATGATTGCAATATAAGCTTAATTTGCAATTACAGGATGCCAATAAAAAAGCTATAGTTTTCGGGCTGGTTTTCAATTTTACCGTCAAAAACCGAGCTAATAACTTTTGACCCAATGATTCGGGGGAAGATAGCCAGCTATACTGATAGGTAGGAAACAGTTTGAAATTACCAAGATGCCTATGTTTGAACTCAGTAAACGCGAAGTTTTTCTGTAATTTTTAAATGTGTTTTTTAATTTTTTTTGTATTATCAGTTTGTAAAAATTTGAGTTGTGAACCAAATAAAAAAATTTACAGTAAAAGAAATACGTCAAACTGCCCAATGATGTTAACTAAACAGTGACAACGAGAACAGTTTTGTTAGTGGAATCCACTTACATTTTTGAACATGTTTAAAAGTTTAACAATCCAAGACTTCGGCAACACCCATTATCTACCACAACTTTCGAACTCCACCGAACAGCATGCAATACGAAAAACAATTGACGCTGCAAAAAATAAAACTCTATAAGTCACAGAAAAAATTGAAAGCCCCGTCATACAGGCGTGGTAACCAAAATAGGGAGACATTGATCACAACTCGCTGATCTGCATGTTTAAACTCAAGGTGATTTCTTTAGAAACAACGTCTCAAATAATGCCAAAAGTCTTGGCAAATTTAGCTAGAACTGATGCCAACTTTCAGAGAGGACGAAATCTTTTTTTTAAATTTTTTTACAGAACAATGTGATCACTTATAGGCAAACATTGTCTGTTCTTGCTGTGACTACACGTTCCGCTGATCTGCAACTGTTGACTACGTGCAACGTGTACCTTTAAAGTTAGGAAACCTCGTAGCTAATCTACAAAGAAAGAAAAGATTCGTTTTTTAGACGCTAAAATGGGCTGAACATAGACACTGTAGAGTTTACACAGCAGCAAAAAAAACATTGGCTGGCAATTTAAACCCTTGCATACCACCATCCATTACGAGGCAAAACTGTGCATTTTGTGCATTGTAAGAGGATTCCGCAACAAGGACGCTCCCTTTGTTCTTCTTTTGTTCTTTACTCTCTTTTGATCGTTCCGACAAAATTTTCACATGTTTTAATTTATTAACAAGGAAAAAAAATTATCAACGAAGTGATGCCACGGCAACTGACCTAGCTAGAAGAAAAAAGTACTGAGTAATCTAACCCCATACTGTGTAATTGTTTGTTTGCAAAGAAGTCAGCTCCAAAAGATCACTACCAGTAGCAGTTTGAGTTGAGCAGAGTGTGAATAGAAAGCAGAACTATTCCCCACCGACGGTGAGATAAAAAGAGCGAGAGTAAGAACTTGATGCATAAAAAATCGGAAAGCGGAACATTTTTTATGAAACATCGAAGAGTAAAAAAGCAGTCTTTCGGAGCTTGCTCTGAAGTTTTGATCACGTTACTAATCCTTATATTGCTGTTTTCTATGCTGACTGTTGTTGCATCATGCTGGTTTAAAAAAAATTTCGACTCGTATTTGTGTTTTGGAACAAAAAAATGCAAAATTCTGAGAAAAACTTGATTCACAAACTAATTTAAATAGGTGTAATCGCCGTGGTAAAAAAATGGCCTTAATTAATAGTGGATGTGTACTCACGTAAAATAATCGAGTACATTTCGCTACTCAGTATCTCAATTAGCAGTGAAAAAATTAGCAGATTAGAAATTTCTAGTCAAAAAACGACTTTACTTTCTACTCAGTTCAGCAATAAAAGATAAAAGACAAAACTTTACCGACAAATTTAAAATAAGTGCAACCTAATCAGAAGTTGATAGTTTTGAATCGAGATTGATACCAACGTTAAATAATGAAAACAAAAAAAAAGAAGAGATTTTTTTTTCATCAAATTTTACCAAAAAACGGGCTAGTTAGCTCAAGACCGATGCCAACTGTCAATAAAAGAAACTAAAACTCAAGATTGATACCAAAACAGTCTAGTGATTTAAAAAGACCTGACCAGTGGCACCCTGGAGCTTCGAGTCAATTTACAATTATGCGAACATGAAAATGGACGTATTTTGTATTTTCCTACAGAACTTCTACAACAGAAATACAATAGTGCCACCATTCATGAATGAAGATTTGACTGGTGATTTCTTTCTCGAATTTGTTTTAAAAAAGCACTCAACTGGCGAAGATGATTGATTTATTTCTTGACCTTGACAATTAAAGGCTGATATATTTGGATTTTGTTTTTTTTAGCTTTGGAAAAAAAATTACAGTGTAACAACAAATGTTTTTCTAGTGAAGTAAAAATGTATACAAGTACGTGGTATTTAAGCGACACTTCATGCAAATCAGAGAAGCACTAGATGACTTACGTACTTAAAAGAAACATAAAAAAAGAAATGAACTCGGGAGGTCGGTTTAATTTGATTGCAATATAAGCTTAATTTGCAATTACAGGATGCCAATAAAAAAAGCTATAGTTTTCGGGCTGGTTTTCACTTTTACCGTCAAAAACCGAGCTAATAACTTTTGACCCAATGATTCGGGGAAAATAGCCAGCTATACTAATAGGTAGGAAACAGTTTGAAACTACCAAGATGCCTATGTTTGAACTCAGTAAACGCGAAGTTTTTCTGTAATTTTTAAATGTGTTTTTTATTTTTTTTTGTATTATCAGTTTGTAAAAATTTGAGTTGTGAACCAAATAAAGTAGTTTACACTACAAGAATTACGTCGAACTGCCCAATGATGTTAACTAAACAGTGGCAACGAGAACAGTTTTGTTAGTGGAATCCACTTACATTTTTGAACATGTTTAAAAGTTTGACAATCCAAGACTTCGGCAACACCCATTATCTACCACAAATTTTGAACTCCACTTTAATCAAAAATCGAAAACTCGCTCGCGTTCGGATACCCAATTGCTTGCTATTATTACTCCTCATGCAAAAAACTAGCCCTAATGCCAAGATTAGCAGACACCAACCTTTTTTTAAAAAGGTTAGTTTTCGGGCTGGTTTTTTTTAAAACAAAAACTATAGTTTTCGGGCTGGCTTTCACTTTTACCGTCAAAAACCAAGCTAATGACTTTTGACCCAATGATTTTGAGAAAAATAGTCAGCTACACTCATAGGTCGGAAATAGTAACTAGGTAACTATAGTAACTATATGTAATTTTTTGTATTTTTTCATAAACTTGATTGAATATAGAAAAAAAATGAAATTCAGCGAGAGAACAAAATATCTAAATTAAATTTAACAAAAATATGAAAAACGAAAAGAAAACCCCAAAAAAATTAATTATATAGATTATAGTCGATTATAATTGATTATAATTGCTTATTTGGGAATTTTATTGCTTAAAACTATTATCATTATAATCTAATTTCAACCGATTATAATCGATTGTTTTTATTGTTTTAGAGAGAATTACAAGGATAATCCAGTATAATCAATGAATATCCACGAAATTTCAGTGCGGGGTTACCTTGTGTTGGGTGTAAAAAAATTAATTACATTTTTGTCGGCAGTCAGGGCTGAACTTTTGACTTAATTTCAAACTTTGCGTAAACTAGTGGTTGGTTTGATATCTCTCGAAACTTGGACACAAAAAGCGTTCTGAAAGCTGTATGGGGGAATTTTTCTAAACCCAAGCTATCATCAAGTAGAAGTTTCTCCGGCATGCAGTCTGACACTGGTTTTGTGAGAAGTAAAAGCAATGCACTGAACAGCATGCAACACGAAGAACAATTGACGCAGAAAAAATTAAAACTCTAACCGTCACAGAAAAATAATTTGATGGCCCCGTCAGACAGGCGTGTTAACTAAAATAGGAAGATATTGACTACATCTCACTGATCTGCATGTTTAAACTCAAAGTGATTTCTTCAAAAAACACGTCTCAAAGAATGCCAAATTTCTTGGCAAAATCAGCTAGAACTGATGCCAACTTTCAGAAAGGACGAAAACCTCTTTTTTTTTGAGTTTTTTTTTCCAGAAAAATATGATCACTTTTAAGCAAACATTGTCGGTTCTTGCTGTGACTACAAGTTCCGCTGATCTGCAACAGTCGACTACGTGCAATGTGTACCTATATAGTTAGGAAACCTCGTAGCTAATCTACAAAGAATTAGTTCAGAGAGAGAACAAAATAACCAACTTAAGTTTAACATAAATATGAAAAAAAGAAAAAACCCACAAAAGTATTTAATTAATCGATTGTATTGGAATTTTATTGCTTGAAAAAGTTATCATTATAAGGTTATTTCAATCGATTATAATCGATTGTTTTCATTATTTTAGAGAGACTTACCAGGAAAATCCAGTACAATCAATACATATCCACGAAACTTCAGTGCCGGATTACCTTGTGTTCGGACTAAAAAAAATTACGTTTTGTCGGCAGTATGGGCTTAAAACTTGATTTAAATTCTAACTTTACGTATGCTAGGGGTTGGTTTGATATCTCTCGAAACTTGGAACAAAAAGCGTTCTGGAAACTCTATGGGGGAATTAATCTAAACCCAAGCTATCATCAAGTGGAAGTTCATCTGGCATGCAGTCTGACACTGGTTTTGTGAGAAGTGAAAGCAATGCACTGAACAGCATGCAATACGAAGAACAATTGACGCTGCGAAAATTAAAACTCTAACAGTCACAGGAAAAAATTTGATGGCCCCGTCAGACAGGCGTGGTAACTAAAATAGGGAGACATTGAGTACATCTCACTGATCTGCATGTTGAAACTCAAGGTGAATTCTTCAGAAACATGGTCTCAAATAATGCCAATTTTCTTGGCAAAATCAGCTAAAACTGAAGCCAACTTTCAGTAAGGACGAAATCCTTTTTTTCTTGAGTTTTTTTCCAGAAAAATATGATCACTTTTAAGCAAACATCGTCGGTTCTTGCTGTGACTACACGTTCTGCTGATGTGCAACTGTTGACTACGTGCAACGTGTACCTATATAGTTAGGAAACCTCGTAGCTAATCTACAAAGAATTAGTTCAGCGAGAAAACAAAATAACTAATTTAAGTATAACAAAAACATGAAAAAAATGAAAAAACCAACAAAAGTATTTAATTAAATAGATTATAATCGATTATTTTCATTATTTTAGAGAGACTTACAACAAAACTCCAGTATAATCAATTAATATCCGCGAAACTTCAGTGCCGGGTTATCTTGTGTTGGGACTAAATAAAAAAAAATACATTTTGTCGGCAGTATGGGCTTAACACTTGATTTAATTTCTAATTTTGTTTATACTAGGGACTGGTTTGATATCTCTCGAAACTTGGACACAAAAAGCGTTCTGGAAAATGTATGGAGTAATTTATCTAAACCCGAGCTATCATGAAGTGGAAGTTTCTCTGGCATGCAGTCGGACACTGGTTTTGTGAGAAGTGAAAGCAATACACTGAACAGCATGCAATACGAAGAACAATTGACGCTGCGAAAATTAAAACTCTAACAGTTACAGAAAAAAAATTGATGGCCCCGTCAGCCAGGCGTGGTAACTAAAATAGGGAGACATTGAATACAAGTCGCTGTCCTGCATGTTAAACTCAAGCTGATTTCCTTAGAAACAACGTCTCAAATAATGCCAAACTTCTTGGCAAATTTAGAACTGATGCCAATTTTCAGTAAGGACGAAATTCTTTTTTTTTTAGTTTTTTTTCCAGAAAAATATGATCACTTTTAAGCAAACATCGTCTGTTCTTGCTGTGACTACACGTTCCGCTGATCTGCAACTGTTGACTACGTGCAACGTGTGCCTATATCGTTAGGAAACCTCGTAGCTAATCTACAAAGAATTAGTTTAGCGAGAGAATAAAATAACTAACTTAAGTTTAACAAAAATATAAAAAAAAATGAAAAAAGCCACAAAGTATTTAATTAAGTAGACTATAGTCGATTATAACCGATTCTATTGGAATTTTTTTGCTTGAAAACATTTATCATTATAATCTTACTTCAACCGATTATTTTCATTATTTTAGAGAGACTTACAAGGAAAATCCAGGATAATCAATTAATATCCACGAAACTTCAGTGCTGGATTACCTTGTGTTGGGACTAAATAAAAAAAATACAATTTGTCGGCAGTATGGGCTTAACACTTGATTTAATTTCTAATTTTGCGTATACTAGGTGTTGGTTTGATATCTCTCGAAACTTGGACACAAAAAGCGTTCTGGAAACTGTATGGAGGAATTTATCTAAACCCAAGCTATCATCAAGTGGAAGTTCCTCTGGCATGCAGTCTGACACTGGTTTTGTGAGAAGTGAAAGCAATGCACTGAACAGCATGCAATACGAAGAACAATTGACGCTGCAAAAATTAAAACTCTAACAGTCACAGAAATAAAATTGATGGCCCCGTCAGACAGGCGTGGTAACCAAAATAGGGAGACATTGAATACAACTCGCTGGTCTGCATGTTTAAACACAAGCTGATTTCATCACAAACAACGTCTCAAATAATGCCAAATTCCTTGACAAAATCAGCTAAAACTGACACCAATTTTCAGTAAGGACGAAATCCTTTTTCTTTGAGTTTTTTTCCAGAAAAATATGATCACTTTTAAGCAAACATCGTCGGTTCTTGCTGTGACTACACGTTCCGCTGATGTGCAACTGTTGACTACGTGCAACGTGTACCTATATAGTTAGGAAACCTCGTAGCTAATCTACAAAGAATTAGTTCAGCGAGAGAACAAAAAAACTAACTTAAGTTTAACAAAAACATGAAAAAATGAAAAAACTAACAAAAGTATTTAATTAAAAAGATTATAGTGGATTATAATCGATTCTATTGGAACTTTATCGCACAGAAAAATTTATCATTCTAATCTTATTTCAATCGATTATAATCGATTATTTTCATTATTTTAGAGAGACTTACAAAGAAACTCCAGTATAATCAATTAATCTCCACGAAACTTCAGTGCCGTGTTACCTTGTGTTGAGACTAAATGAAAAAAAAAATACATTTTGTCGTTAGTATGGGCTTAACACTTGATTTAATTTCTATTTTTGTGTATACTAGTGGCTGGTTTGATATCTCTCGAAACTTGGACACAAAAAGCGTTCTGGAAACTGTATGGAGGAATTTATCTAAACCCAAGCTATCATCAAGTGGAAGTTTCTCTGGCATGCAGCCTGACACTGATTTTGTGAGAAGTGAAAGCAAACACTGAACAGCATGCAATACGAATAACCATTGACGCTGCAAAAATTAAAACTCTCACAGTCACAGAAACAAAATTGGTGGCCCCGTCAGACAGGCGTGGTAACTAAAATAGGGAGACATTGAATACAACTTGCTGGTCTGCATGTTTAAACTCAAGATGATTTGCTTAGAAACAACGTCTCAAATAATGCCAAACTTCGTGGCAAATTTAGAACTGATGCCAATTTTCAGTAAGGACGAAATCCTTTTTTTTGAGTTTTTTTCCTGAAAAATATGATTACTTTTAAGCAAACATCGTCTGTTCTTGCTGTGACTACACGTTCCGCTGATCTGCAACTGTTGACTACGTGCAACGTGTTCCTATATAGTTAGGAAATCTCGTAGATAATCTACAAAGAATTAGTTTAGCGAGAGAATAAAATAAATAACTTAAGTTTAACAAAAATATGAAAAAATGAAAAAACCCACAAAGTATTTGATTAAATAGACTATAGTCGATTATAATCGATTCTATTGGACTTTTTTTGCTCAAAAAATTTATTATTATAATCTTATTTCAACCGATTAAAATCGATTACTTTCCTTATTTTAGAGAGACTCACAAGGAAAATCCAGTATAATCAATTAATATCCACGAAACTGCAGTGCCGGATTACCTTGTGTTGGGACTAAATAAAAAAAAGACATTTTGTCGGCAGTATGGGCTAAACACTTGATTTAATTTCTAACTTTGCGTATACTAGGGGTTGGTTTGATATCTCTCGAAACTTGGACACAAAAAGCGTTCTGGAAACTGTATGGAGGAATTTATCAAAAAAATCAAGCTATCATCAAAACGAAGTTTCTCTGGCATGCAGTCTGACACTGGTTTTGTGAGAAGTGAAAGCAATGCACTGAACAACATGCAATACGAAGAACAATTGATGCTGCAAAAATTTAAACTCTAACAGTCACAGAAAAAAATTTGATGGCCCCGTCAGACAGGCGTGGTAACTAAAATAGGGAGACATTGAGTACATCTCACTGATCTGCATGATTAAATTCAAGGTGATCTCTTTAGAAACAATGTCTCAAATAATGCCAAATTTCTTGGCAAATTTAGAACTGATGCCAATTTTTAGTAAGGAATAAATCCTTTTTTTTTTAGTTTTTTTCCAAAAAAACATGATAACTTTCAAGCAAACATCATTTGTTTTTGCTGTGACTACACGTTCCGCTGATCTGCAACTGTCGACTACGTGCAATGTGTACCTATATAGTTAGGAAACCTCTTAGCTAATCTACAAAAAATTAGTTCAGCGAGAGAACAAATTAACTAACTTAAGTTTAACAAAAATATTAAAAAAAGAAAAAATTCACACAAATATTTAATTAATTAGATTATAGTCGATTATAATCCATTCTATGGGAATTTTATTGCTTTAAAAATTTATCATTATAATCTTTTTTCACTTGATTATTATCGATTTATTTTAGAGAGACTTACAAGGAAAATCCAGTATAATCAATTAATATCCACGAAACCTCACTGACGGATTACCTTGTGTTGGGACTAAATACAAAAAGACATTTTGTCGGCAGTATGGGCTTAACACTTGATATAATTTCTAACTTTGCGTATACTAGGGGTAGGTTTGATATCTCTCGAAACTTGGACATAAAAAGCGTTCTGGAAACTGTATGGAGGAATTTATCTAAAACTAAGCTAACATCAAAACGAATTTTCTCTGGCATGCAGTCTGACACTGGTTTTGTGAGAAGTGAAAGCAATGCACTGAACAACATGCAATACGAAGAACAATTGACGCTGCAAAAATTAAAAACTAAAACTCTAACAGTCACAGAAAAAATTTGATGGCCCCGTCAGACAGAGGTGGTAACTTAAATAGGGAGACATTGAGTACAACTCGCTGATCTGCATGATTAAATTCAAGGTGATTTCTTTAGAAACAAGGTCTCAAATTATGCCAAATTTCTTGGCAAATTTAGAACTGATGCCAATTTTTAGTAAGGAAGAAATCCTTTTTTTTTTAGTTTTTTTCCAAAAAAACATGATAACTTTCAAGCAAACATCGTTTGTTCTTGCTGTGACTACAAGTTCCGCTGATCTGCAAATGTCGACTACGTGCAATGTGTACCTATATAGTTAGGAAACCTCTTAGCTAATCTACAAAGAACTAGTTCAGCGAGAGAACAAAATAACTAACTTAAGTTTATCAAAAATAGGAAAAAATGAAAAAACCCACACAAAAATTTATTAAATAGATTATAGTCGATTATAATCGATTCTATGGAAATTTTTTTGCTTTAAAAATTTATAATTATAATCTTTTTTCACTAGATTATTATCGATTTGTTTTAGAGAGACTTACAAGGAAAATCCAGTATAATCAATTAATATCCACGAAACCTCACTGCCGGATTACCTTGTGTTGGGACTAAATACAAAAAAGACAATTTGTCGGCAGTATGGGCTTAACACTTGATATAATTTCTAACTTTGCGTATACTAGGGGTAGGTTTGATATCTCTCGAAACTTGGACACAAAAAGCGTTCTGGAAACTGTATGGAGGAATTTATCTAAAACTAAGCTATCATCAAAACGAAGTTTCTCTGGCATGCAGTCTGACACTGGTTTTGTGAGAAGTGAAATCAATGCACTGAAAAACATGCAATACGAAGAACAATTGACGCTGCAAAAATAAAAATTAAAACTCTAACAGTCACAGAAAAAATTTGATGGCCCCGTCAGACAGAGGTGGTAACTTAAATAGGGAGACATTGAGTACAACTCGCTGATCTGCATGATTTAATTCAAGGTGATTTCTTTAGAAACAAGGTCTCAAATTATGCCAAATTTCTTGGCAAATTTAGAACTGATGCCAATTTTTAGTAAGGAAGAAATCCTTTTTTTTTTAGTTTTTTTCCAAAAAAACATGATAACTTTCAAGCAAACATCGTTTGTTCTTGCTGTGACTACAAGTTCCGCTGATCTGCAAATGTCGACTACGTGCAATGTGTACCTATATAGTTAGGAAACCTCTTAGCTAATCTACAAAGAACTAGTTCAGCGAGAGAACAAAATAACTAACTTAAGTTTATCAAAAATAGGAAAAAATGAAAAAACCCACACAAAAATTTATTAAATAGATTATATTCGATTATAATCGATTCTATGGAAATTTTTTTGCTTTAAAAATTTATAATTATAATCTTTTTTCACTAGATTATTATCGATTTGTTTTAGAGAGACTTACAAGGAAAATCCAGTATAATCAATTAATATCCACGAAACCTCACTGCCGGATTACCTTGTGTTGGGACTAAATACAAAAAAGACAATTTGTCGGCAGTATGGGCTTAACACTTGATATAATTTCTAACTTTGCGTATACTAGGGGTAGGTTTGATATCTCTCGAAACTTGGACACAAAAAGCGTTCTGGAAACTGTATGGAGGAATTTATCTAAAACTAAGCTATCATCAAAACGAAGTTTCTCTGGCATGCAGTCTGACACTGGTTTTGTGAGAAGTGAAAGCAATGCACTGAACAACATGCAATACGAAGAACAATTGACGCTGCAAAAATTAAAAACTAAAACTCTAACAGTCACAGAAAAAATTTGATGGCCCCGTCAGACAGAGGTGGTAACTTAAATAGGGAGACATTGAGTACAACTCGCTGATCTGCATGATTTAATTCAAGGTGATTTCTTTAGAAACAAGGTCTCAAATTATGCCAAATTTCTTGGCAAATTTAGAACTGATGCCAATTTTTAGTAAGGAAGAAATCCTTTTTTTTTTAGTTTTTTTCCAAAAAAACATGATAACTTTCAAGCAAACATCGTTTGTTCTTGCTGTGACTACAAGTTCCGCTGATCTGCAAATGTCGACTACGTGCAATGTGTACCTATATAGTTAGGAAACCTCTTAGCTAATCTACAAAGAACTAGTTCAGCGAGAGAACAAAATAACTAACTTAAGTTTATCAAAAATAGGAAAAAATGAAAAAACCCACACAAAAATTTATTAAATAGATTATAGTCGATTATAATCGATTCTATGGAAATTTTTTTGCTTTAAAAATTTATAATTATAATCTTTTTTCACTAGATTATTATCGATTTGTTTTAGAGAGACTTACAAGGAAAATCCAGTATAATCAATTAATATCCACGAAACCTCACTGCCGGATTACCTTGTGTTGGGACTAAATACAAAAAAGACAATTTGTCGGCAGTATGGGCTTAACACTTGATATAATTTCTAACTTTGCGTATACTAGGGGTAGGTTTGATATCTCTCGAAACTTGGACACAAAAAGCGTTCTGGAAACTGTATGGAGGAATTTATCTAAAACTAAGCTATCATCAAAACGAAGTTTCTCTGGCATGCAGTCTGACACTGGTTTTGTGAGAAGTGAAATCAATGCACTGAAAAACATGCAATACGAAGAACAATTGACGCTGCAAAATTAAAAATTAAAACTCTAACAGTCACAGAAAAAATTTGATGGCCCCGTCAGACAGAGGTGGTAACTTAAATAGGGAGACATTGAGTACAACTCGCTGATCTGCATGATTAAATTTTAGGTGATTTCTTTAGAAACAATGTCTCAAATAATGCCAAATTTCTTGGCAAATTTAGAACTGATGCCACTTTTTAGTAAGGAAGAAATCCTTTTTTTTAGTTTTTTTCCAAAAGAACATGATAACTTTCAAGCAAACATCGTTTGTTCTTGCTGTGACTACACGTTCCGCTGATCTGCAACTGTCGACTACGTGCAATGTGTACCTATATAGTTAGGAAACCTCTTAGCTTATCTACAAAGAACTAGTTCAGCGAGAGAACAAAATAACTAACTTAAGTTTATCAAAAATAGGAAAAAATGAAAAAACCCACACAAATATTTAATTAAATAGATTATAGTCGATTATAATCAATTCTAAGGGAATTTTATTGCTTTAAAAGTTTATCATTATAATTTTTTTCACTCAATTATTATCGATTTATTTTAGAGAGACTTACAAGGAAAATCCAGTATGATTAATTAATATCCACGAAACCTCACTGCCGGATTACCTTGTGTTGGGACTAAATAAAAAAAGACATTTTGTCGGCAGTATGGGCTTAACACTTGATTTAATTTCTAACTTTGCGTATACTAGGGGTTGGTTTGATATCTCTCGAAACTTGGACACAAAAAGCGTTCTGGAAACTGTATGGAGGAATTTATCTAAAACCAAGCTATCATCTAAACGATGTTTCACTGCATGCAGTCTGACATTGGTTCTGTGAGAATTGAAAGCAATGCACTGAACAACATGCAATACGAAGAACAATTGAGGCTGCAAAAATTGAAACTCTAACAGTCACAGAAAAAAATTGATGGCCCCGTCAGACAGGCGTGGTAACTAAAATAGGGAGACATTGAGTACATCTCACTGATCTGCATGTTTAAACTCAAGGTGATTTTTGAGTTAAATTAAACTCAAGGTGATTTTTGAGTTTAATTTTCGATTTTTGAGTTGTGATTTTTGAGCAATGCACTGAACAGCATGCAAAACGAGGAACAATTGACGCTGCAAAAATTAAAACTCTAACAGTCACAGAAAAAAAAATTGATGGCCCCGTCAGACAGGCGCGGTAACTTAAATAGGGAGACATTGAGTACAACTCGCTGATCTGCATGTTTAAACTCAAGGTGATTTCTTCAGAAACAACGTCTCAAATTATGCCAAACTTCTTGGCAAATTTAGAACTGATGCCATTTTTCAGTAAGGAAGAAATCCTTTTTTTTAGTTTTTTTTCCAAAAAAATTGATAACTTTCAAGCAAACATCGTCTGTTTTTGCTGTGACTATACGTTCCGCTGATCTGCAACTGTTGACTACGTGCAATGTGTACCTATATAGTTAGGAAACCTCTTAGCTAATCTACCAAGATTTAGTTCAGCGAGAGAACAAAATAACTAACTTAAGTTTAACAAAAATATGAAAAAATTAAAAAAACCCACAAAAATATTTAATTAAATAGATTATAGTCGATTATAATCGATTCTATGGGATTTTCATTGCTTAAGAAATTTATCATTATACCTTTTTTCACTCGATTATAATCGATTTGTTTTAGAGAGACTTACAAGGAAAATCCAGTATAATCAATTAATATCCACGAAACTTCAGTGCCGGATTACCTTGTGTTGAAACTAAATAAAAAAAATGACATTTTGTCGGCAGTAAGGGCTGAACACTTGATTTAATTTCTAACTTTGCGTATACTAGGGGTTGGTTTGATATCTCTCGAAACTTGGACATAAAAAGCGTTCTGGAAGCTGTATGGAGGAATTTATCTAAAACCAAGCTATCATCAAAAGGAAGTTTCTCTGGCATGCAGTCTGACACTGGTTTTATGAGAAGTGAAAGCAATAAACTGAACAACATGCAATACGAAGAACAATTGACGCTGCAAAAATTGAAACTCTAACAGTCACAGAAAAAAATTTGATGGCCTCGTCAGACAGGCGTGTTAACTAATATAGGGAGACATTGAATACAACTCGCTGGTCTGCATGTTTAAACACAAGCTGATTTCATCTCAAAAAACGTCTCAAATAATGCCAATTTTCTTGGCAAAATCAGCTAAAACTGAAGCCAACTTTCAGTAAGGATGAAATCCTTTTTTTCTTGAGTTTTTTTCCAGAAAAATATGATCACTTTTAAGCAAACATCGTCGGTTCTTGCTGTGACTACACGTTCCGCTGATGTGCAACTGTTGACTACGTGCAACGTGTTTCTATATAGTTAGGAAACCTCGTAGCTAATCTACAAAGAAATAAAAGATTTTTCAGACGCTGAAATGGGCTGAACATAGATACTGTAGAGTTCACACAGCAGCAAAAAAAAAACACAACATTGGCTGGCATTTAAAGTCTTTGCCTAACACCATCCATTACGAGGCAAAACTGCGCATTTTGTGCATTGTAAGCGGATTCCGCAACAAGGACGCTCCCTTTGTTCTTCTTTTGTTCTTTACTTTCTTTTGATCGTTCCAACAAAATTTTCACATGTTTAAGTACTTGTCTCTGGAATCCACGAACATACAGACACAAAATTGTGCTCCTACCCAGTGCACAGTTTGTCCTCGTAATGTCTAACCTGATAGATATGTTACTTTTCCTGGAGAAAGATCAATCTTTTGCCCAGCGGCAGGCAATTCATTTATTATCTCTGAGGGGACAATGAGCAGCTTCTGGAAAAAAATGTGCTGAATATATAATCATTCAAACTTTTCATCCAAGTTTTATATAGAATTTTGATGAATTAATTTTCAAAAAGTATTAACTATTTTTCAAAATTTGAGGTTGTGTTTTTTTCATTTCTCTGTTTTCCATGCAAACTCAAGCCCTACAAACAATCATCGGACTGTGTTGAGTGCTATAACATATTTAATGGTTTCATTCTTGATTCAAATGACATCAATAAAGCTTCAAAAACTTTTCCCAGTGTCGTGAAAAACTACTTCAAAAATTCCAGGGTTATCCAGCGAGTAGAGCGATCGAAAAGAGTAATGGAGGTTTAATAAAATTTTCTCACTTCGAATTAAGAACCTATCTTCACATATTGAGAAAACATTTTATTAAGCTGGAAACTAATGTTGGCGCTTCCTTGGCAAAAAAGATTCTAGATAAACAGAAACTAATGTATGAAACAATTAGAAAAAAACTTGAAATTGTTATTCTGTTTTTTCCAAGTTTTTTTGTATATTTTTCGAAGAAAATGATTTCAATTTCCTCAATGTTTTTATACAAGTTTGTGAAATTTTCTCATCACAAAAAATTACACTAACATATGTAGAAAGAAACTTTTTTCTATGAATGTGGTGGGAAAACCCTATGAACGTGGTGGGAAACTTTTTTTTCTATAGACGTGGTGGCTCTTAGAGCAAAACAAATAACTTTCATGCCACGCAGCAGTATACAGCTAAACCGCAGTATATTTTTTGAGGCTATGTAAACTAAAAAATAGAGGAATTGCAGTCTGGCCAGCGACACTTGGAGCCAGTTTTAGGAGTAGGTAACTCAAGGTCTATTTGATAAGTACCGAATTGAAGAACACCATTGATACCATTATTTCTGACGCTGATGGCATTGCGGACATTGGAGTTGGTGACAGTGCAGCTGCTGATTACGATCTCTGTCTATATTTCAAAAAAACTGTTATAAAAATATAGTTTTAACTTCGCTCCAAAAATGACTCCAAGTAATTTTCATTCAAACTAGAGAGCGAAATCGGACTAAAAATTGATGTTTTCGTTTGATACATTTTAAGCTTTTGCTTATAAAAAAAGTAATTATTCAGCCACTTCGACTTTTCTCATCAAGTCGGATCAAAGTAAAAAAAAAACGGCGCTCAAAAAGTTCAGAAAATAAAACTTGGAATAAAAAATATCAACCAAAAAAATTACAAATTTAGGACTATGAAAAAAAAAACTTGAAGTTCGAACAACAAAATGGATTGAAAATCGAACCACCAAATAGAATAAAAAATTGGAACTTTGATCAATGAATCGGGTTAAAGGAAGACCTTTCAGTTGAGTTAATTTTAAAGGGCCCTGAAAAGTGTCTTACTCAAGGCTACTGCAAAAAATATTTCAACCGACACTGAGTCAGTGAAATACTGACTAAGTTAGTTACTCACAAGTGTGCGGCTTTTCTTTTCTTAAAATAATTCTTTTTTGAATACTGAAAAGTTAATTGAAGTTAAACTTGAATTATATGTTGGAATTAAATCAGTCTAAAGATCAAATTTAAAAACTGTTGATATTCAGCTCAATTTAAATTTTAAAATGGGTAATTCTCGAAAAATTGCATGTGCGTTGCTCATCAGCGATGGTAGTGATATTTGCCGTGGTTAGTGCAGATGCATGTGTTTAATTATTTGAATGTTATAGAGATCATTGGTGGTTGTTGTGGTTATGTGGTTTTGTTGCTTAGGATGATTGGTCACTGGCACACTTGTGGTGTTGATGCAGCGTTGGTTTTGAAAAAGGAAATATATATTTTAATTAACATCATTTTCTAATTTTCAGACTTCGAGGGCAATCTTTTGCTATTTTGGAAAAACATTCATATCCTTTGTGCATGCCAAGCATAAATGGTCATCTTATTGACCCTGCTGGAAGAATTACTTCGTTGATAAATAGTTATTTTTTTATTTGATAACGATTGTCGCAAAATGTGTACCATCCCAAGGATGCCGTTGAGTCAGTCCCTTGGAATTAGAATAGTCCTAATTGCTGTTAAGTGTTATCTGTCAACTTTCTCATAGCAATGAACGCGTCTATAATGAATAATCGAGCTGCTTTTGAACACTTTTTGTTGTTTTTGGCCCACAGAACTGTCCAAGAAAGCTTGTTCTGTCTTTTTCTCGGGTTGCATTGTTTGATTGAGGGATTGCTGGAATTTTAGATAGAAGCAATTGATGAATAATAACTTGATGACGATGACTGATTACGATAAATAGAAGAGTGATACCATACCAAGGATTGCTCAGTTTTGCGATTTTATTAGGTAATTATTTATCTTTTCTTGTTTAGGTGTTTGTTATTGTTTTAATATTCATTGGTCTTTGGTCATAAAAATAAGAAAAATTCGAATCAATCTTTTAAATGGTATTCAAGTGGATCAAAGTTTTTGATCGAAAAAAAATTTTTTTTTAGCCTTTGTCCATTTAATTCCATTTCAATAGAACTAGAAGCCCATTTAATTTCAATTTAAAATAACAATTAAAAACCATGTTTGGTGTGAAAAACAATTCCAAGCTACTGTCTAACGATCAGCCATTTTCCTGCAGCTCACTGTCCAAGCTCAGCGATTTTCTTACTCACTTCAAAGAAGAAAATGTTTCAATCTCATTTGCAGACTTCGGGGCAATCCTTCAAAAATTGGGCAACCCATCCCTTGCGCACTCCATGCATAATTGGTAATCTGATTGTTTCTGCTGGGCAAAGCACTTCGTTGATAATTAGTTCTCCTTTTAAACTGCTAGCGAATGTCCAAAAATTTGGTAGCGAACGTCGAACGTCGCACTTCTGTGAAGCGTCCTCTGTCATCTCTCTCGTAACAGTGAACGCTTTATAATGAATGAGCGTTGAGCTGTCTTCTTTCTAAAGTACTGTTTGAAACCTGCTGTTATTTTTGGACCCTCAAAGCTATCAATTAATCTTACCTCTATATTTTTGCTCGGGTTGCAATGTTTAATCAGATTGTGGAATTCCTGAAGATTTAAACAGAAGCAATTGATGGATGACGCTGATTAAATATCAATATAGTACGAGTATTAACATGACAAGGATTGCTCGATTTTTAAAATTAGGGGTATTTTTTCTTTTATGTTTAGGAATTTTTTTGTCTTTGGTCATTTGTAAATTTTTGATCGAAATAAACTTTTTTTTACTTTTGTCCATATAAATTGCAGTTTGGATTTGATTTAGCAGAAAAACAGTAACCGAGATCATTATCTCTGCAACAGATACACATGTTGATTTTGAGTCAAGCCCAAAAATCAAAACTTCTAATCTCTTCGTTTGTCCGGTTGATGGCAATTCGATTGGTTCGTGGAATCTTCAATTCTGAGTAATTTGATGAGTCAGTTTTCGAAAACATCAAACGTTCCAGATACAAAATTGTCTGATGTATGGTTGGTTGAAATTTTTGCCTAAGCTTTCAAAGAGAAGCGAGCTATAACTGCAAGAGGCGGATGAATTTGAACCAGAAAATGAAAACCAACAAGCAGTGCCGAAACATCTCAGGAGCACTGAGGAAACTAAAAAAAACTCATAACGAAACAACTTATCAGTCTAAGGAATCTTCTTATAGTAGAACCAATAAAGGAAATGATGCAATGATCAAATTGATCAACACTAATTACTAACAATGTAAGTCCAATTATGTAATTTCCCACGTTTAAAGATCTGAATGTGCTACTCGCATTCGCTGCCAAGTTTCAAAAAGTGACTTTTACTTTTCCATCAATGCCCGTGTTGACCAAAAAGGCTAGTCATACACTTTTTATATATGGAAAAATGCTAGCCATACACTTTTCATGCAACTCCAAACATACAGAAAATAGCATGAAAAATCCATGATTAACGATTTCATATATGGAAAATGTATGACTATCATTTTTCCATTAACCAAAAAAAAAGATTTCAATTTAAGTTCTCAAGACACTAGAATCATCAAAGTTCGATCGTCTCGCATTTACCTTGTATAGGAAACGACCTGAAAGGTATCAGACTTTTCTTACACAAACCATATACTGAAAGCATCAAACTTTTAATCAGGTAAGTTTGTGTGAAATTTGTATGATTTGTATTTGTGGTCTATGGAGGTCAAAGTAGTCGCAAAAATACTGAAGACCATATACTGAAAGCATCAAACTTTTAATCAAGTAAGTTTGTGTGAAATTTGTATGATTTATATTTTTGGTCTATGGAGGTCAACCCGGGTGAGTGCTGGTCCGTCGCATATAACACTGTGTTACTGACAACATTTTTCCAAAAAAATTATACTTTTCTTTTATTTTTGAAATTAAATGATACTAAAAAACTATTTTGTTAGCGACGAGTTTTAGTAGCCGACTTTTTTTCTCAAAACTGTTTAATGCTGAAACTTTCATAAAGACTGCCAGTGGTTAACCCATAATACAAGATCATCAACACGAGGGTACGAATCACAACCCAAAACCGGCTCAAAAACAATCTAAACCCTAATTTTTACCCTTTTCGTAATAAGAGCTTCTCTTTTTTGCTTCATCGGCCAAAATTTCTTTGAAGACATTTTTGCTGTTTGGTACGATCCTAGTTTCTTCAGTTTTTGGTCCTCGAAAAGGTGATATGTCCCTTTCGATTCCTCTCAATTCAACATGTATTGTTCTGTGAATACTGAGATTTCGAGTTCTATGTTTCTATTCTGACAAGAGTGCGTGATGTTGTTCTCTCGACTAGACATAAGTGTTTCGAGTTCTAATCGGAAAACGATTTCGATCTTGACTTTTTTCCCTATACTTTTTGCGACTACTTAGCGCCAATAGCAGTCTTTTTATAATTCTCAGTGACGTTTTCAACTCTGCTGCTTTAAGAAACTGAATTGAAGATTAGTATATAAAATTTGATGAACATTTGAAAAACTTCCTCAAATTGATCTAGAAGGATTATGATTTACTTTTAAATTTATCATCGACGATTCAAACTATTGTGAGAGAGAAGAATTTTTTATAACAAATTTTGAGGCTAGATTTTTTTTATTTCTGGCCATGCAGAGACTAATCTTAGTTTTCTTTTAGTGATTGAATCTAAGATGCTGTGACTGCCTTATTGAAGTGAACTAAAACTGAACGCAAACTAAAACCCATCTCACACTAGAATGAACGTCGGAATATTTTAAAAGGTACTTCGATTCTCATTTCTTCAGCACCACTCATCAGCGTCGAGATGTTTGAAATAATCTTCCTTATCCTTTTTTCGAACGTCAGCTTTTATCTGGTTGGACTCCGCAATCGCCTCGTTTATAGCCGCTCTCACTCTTGGATTTTCTTCGACCACTGGCATCACAACCTTCATCTGATTCTCAATCGCCGTCATCCGCTGATTAACTCTCTTTTCGAAGTCAGTCATACGCTTTGTTACAATATCCTTGATACTCGAACAGGCTTTTTTCGCCTGTTGTTTCAACTCGTATTGCTTATCTTGTATGGCTTTTCGCTCCTGGTCTGGGTCAAGAGCAAGGAGTTGACCCAGCGAAGCAACCTGATTTATGATGTGATTTTCCGAAACGTCACAGTACATGGCAGACAGATTTGAGACCACAAACGCCAGTTTGTTGACATTGTTAGCATTTTGGTACAAGATGTCGCGATGCATGTCGGATAGTGTGTACTCAATGGCTCTTCGTTGAATCTTGTAGACATGACTCTTGAATTTTTTCACATTTTCCTCGATGGCAAATTTAATGATATTGGCAATCGTCTGGAAGAACCTGACCAACTTCTCCCATTCCGTCTTCACTAGTCCAAGTGCCTTCAAGTTTTTCACCAGCAGTTTTCTTATGTCAACAAGACTGACGTTATCCAAGTTAATTTTGCCCAGCTCCTCGATGGAATTACAATACTGCCCGCTGGCCTCAATCATTTTCTTGCTTGATTCTGTGAAATCATCTTTGGCAGCCTGCAGTCCAGTTTGGGCTATTTCTAGTTTCATTTTAATAGTTTGATCATGAGGTTGAATAGCGTCGCTGCAGCTAGTCATCATTTTGTCCAGTCTTGGCGATGGATTTTCAATTGGCATTGTTGAGCTCATATTCGAAAAATAAGCATTGATTGCTTTCAAGGCACATTCCAATTCTTCTGTAAGCTGTTCGACTTCTTCCCGTTGTTTGTTCTTTGCATTATTGTCCTCGTTCAAACTATTCTGTGATTCTTCTAAGATAAGCAAAACTTTCTCTGAGTTCTCCTTTAGTATCTTCACTCTTCCATCGTGATGCCCATTATCCTGAAAGCTGCAAATATTGCGAAAGCTGGCAGTCAAATTTTTCAATGAATGAAGTTCTTTTTGTACAGTTTTAGAACTCGCCTCATCATCAACAGCATTTCTAGCTCTTTCCAAAAGAACTCCAATCCAAAAGTAGATTCCGCCCAATTTTCTCTCCTTATGCCGTTTCAATTCAAAAGAACTACAAATATTTCGCTGGTTTAACATATTTAATGGAGCAGTTACAGCGTTAATCACTCCCTGAATCATTTGTGAACCCACTGTCATTCCCAAAGACTTTTCTGACTCCATTGCCGTTGTGTAAACTTCAACTGCTTTGTTCAAATTCCATTTCATCTGATCATAATCCTCCTGCAATTGTTCCTTATTAAATTCTTCTTTTCTCATGCGCCTCTCTTTTTTTTCTTTTTCAGCCTGTGCTTGAGTTAGTTTTTTTTCCCTCGCAGCTCCCCTTAGCAACTGTGCATTCTTCCTTTAGCCCGCCAATGAGTAACATGACTCGTTCGAACTGTTTTTCAACTTTACTTGCTTTGTCACTACATCTTTCTGCAATTGTTAACACTTCAGAAAGGTAATCGGGAACTAATTCTTCAATATCTTCCGGTGTTCCTTCCACGATAACCTACAAAAGAGCTGATATTTTACTAGATCTAGAAACGTTGATCACCCGAGTTGACCTCCAACAAAAAAATGATAATCATAAAACTCCATACAAAAAAAGGTTATCGTACAATTCCATGCATGGGTTCTAAGGAAAAAATGCTTATCATAGGATTTTCAATTATGAAATTTCGATGATAAGCATTTTTTTCCAGAAACTTTTTTCAATAAAATTTTTAAAAGTTTTTTTTGGTAAGTTCAAATGAGCTTGATTCGTTTTTTGAATATTTTAAATCAAGTGGGAAATTTTCATTTTTTTTTGACAAAAAATGTTAATCATACGATTTCTTTTCTATGAATATGTAATGATAAACATTTTTTTCGTAATCAAACTTTTGTTCAAAAATGTTTAAAAACGCATTTAGGAATCAACTGCTCAAGTGGAGCTCAACGATATCGTTTTTCTGAAATCTGATAAATTTTTGTTGAGAATTGGTCTTTTTTCTCCTACCAGTCTCGCTAGCTATTATCAACAATATTTTTTTCTTGGACTGATTAGTCTTCGAGTACTTTTTTAATTGACTTAGTTGCAGTTTCCTTTAAAAGATTTTAAGCTGAGGTTTTCAAAAATTGTTTCAGACTACCCAATTTGCGAATTTGTTTTTTGTCCTTTACACATTTCTCCCTAATGCTCAGAAAAACTGATTTGACCTAAAACTTTTTTCTCATACAAATTTGTTCAAGAACTTATATTAAGTCTTCATTATCTTAGATTGCCGAGTTCTTCTAAAAGTTTCTTTTTCTCAGAATCTTTTTGCTTTTCAATGATTTCAGCTCAACATTAAATTTTCGATAAAAAGCATTAAAAATTATTGTATGCAACAGAAAATTAAATCACAAAAAAGGATCCAACTTTTTGACTATGACAGTAGACTCAGTTTAACATAGCTCAGACGGCCGAAATCTTTGAAAAAAAAAATTTTCGAAACCGTTTTTTCTCTTTTCGTTTCAGCATAGCAAGAAAACTTATTGTACTGAACTTTTTTTTTGTTGGTCTTGGGGTTACTTGAGAAGGAGTGTGGGGAGATGTATAATGGCTTTGGGTTTTGAGAGGTCGGAAAGGGGGTTTTGAGAAGGTTGTTGAGCTGGTCGGGGTATGAGTAGAAGGGGATGATTCGGAATCTGCGAACTCATCGGGGGTTTCGATATCAGAATTATTCAATTGTGATATCTGAGTAAGTGTCAGAATTCATGCCTGATGATGTATTAGCTTGTGGTGAATCAGGTGGCGGAAAAGCAAAAAGTGGGATAATAGGGAGTGGATTTTGGAGGTTGGCTGGGTGGGAGCTTAATCGGTGGAGTGATCCAACTTGTCTGCTCATCGTTGGCTGAAAAATGATTATTTTGAGACTGAAAAGTGGTGGTATGGGGCTGTTCAATGATTTGTTTGTATGTGTCGTCAATTGGTGGGCGTTGTGTCACTATATGTTGGATGGGGCTTTGTATGTAGCTGGGTCTTAAGTTTGGGGGGTTTGTGATTGCTAAGTTTCGAAAATTTCGTGAGACTAATAATAATGGATGATTATGATGTAGATTTGGCAAATGGGGTGCCGTAGGTAATGCGTTTGTAATATTATTTGAGTCATCGTATGTGTTGGGATTTGTTGATAGTTTTGTATTATATTCTTTAATTTGTGCATCTAGGAGGATTTTATTTATTGATGATGAAAATATTCCAAAAAATCCTGCAAATAATATGCGTGCTACGCTGGCTTGTTGGTTTACTTGTGTATGTATTGCGCATGTGTTATAGATTCCTTTTAGTAATGAGAAAAGAAATCCAATAAAATTAAACATTGCGTAAAGATAATCAATCTTTCTAAGATGTAATATGGCCATTTTAGAAAAACTTAAACTTCGTTTTTGAGATTTACAAAACTAAAATTATTGATCGGTGATAAATCTTGTGGTCGATATTTTTCACCGTTTAAAAATATGTATTATTTAATTTCTTTAAAATATCCGCTGTAATCTTGTGCGTAAATGTCTGAAAATCCTGCTGTTTCTACAAATTTTCGTAAATTTTGGTCTATTGATTGTCGTTGTATAGTGTCCATTTGTCTTAGTAGTTTTGAAACTGTTGTGTTCTAATGTGATGCTGTATATCGGATTAAGAATATATATCTATCAATTTTAAATCGATATTTGGATTGCGGGCTATAGCTCGAATGCTTTCAGGTAAAAACTTTTTTAATGGTGGCATTAATGTTGGGTATGGTGTTAGTAGATAGTATTTATCTTCGTCGGGATTTAATTGTAAAACGTTGTGGCTGCCTTCTGATCCACATGGTACTGCTGTGTCCCAAAAAAATGTTCGTCTTGAGAGTGTATCAACAAAATATACTTTATTTTTGTAGAATATGGGGATTCTTTTGTAGCATATTTTATCTTCAAAAACTTATAAAGGTGATACTTTTTTGGTACAAGTGTAATAACATAAAATATTTCATTCATAATCAATGAAATTTGATCTTTTTCCGGATAACAATTATTGTGCATTTGGTATTTTGAAAACTGCTAGTGCTAGTGACTGTAGAGTTTGTGTTCTTTCAAGTTCACATAATTGGTGTAGTGTTTCTATTTCTGAGCGTGACATTTCTTGAAAAATTTTGCTTATTATGTAATCTAGTTTCATGTCTAAATGTATATCAAAGTGAATTGCACCAAGATATGTGCGGTTCATGAGTGATAGTTCTTGTAACCGTGTACTATACTATCGGCGTCTTGTGGTTTTAATTTTCCACCTATTCTTCCTATGTTTTTCTGAAATTTTACTGAGACATAAGGGTTTCCGTCGATAAGTGAATAAGATGTGGCCATAGGGTCTACAATAAGATGTCCTGTATTCATGTCGAAACCATGTTTGTATTCAACAAGGAGTTCTGAGTATTGTGTTTTGTAAATTGGTTTTTTATATTTACATGCTAGTTCTGTTTCCGGGTATGTTTGAAATCGTGTTAGTTTATTTTCTATATTGTGGAGGTTTCTAAATTTGTTGTTATTATTTCTGATTTAATCGGGATTGACTTCTTCAAATGAGATTGATTCAATAAAATAGTTTTGATGAAATTTAATCATTCTAGCGTGTATTTTTGCGACTTGAAAAACTGTGCATTTTTCTTCAGGAAACCATACAATGGTTGCTTGTGTGCGTGTTGTAGGATCGCAATATCCTTGGTCATTTTTGCAAGAAAGTCGAATGCCTTGGTAAAGAATTGTGTCGTCTTTTAAATCTCGTGTTACTTGTACTTTTTCAAGTTGTATTTTCCAGTCAAAAAACATTATTTCTTGATATCCTTTATATTTTGTATCTGCTTTGCATTTTGAGGGATCATTGATACCTATATGTGGTATCCAGTGTTTATCATGTAGATCGTATGTCAATCTTCCGTGTGTTCCATGAAAGCGGAAATTTTTGTCTAGTCTAATGGGACCTTGGTGTTTTTCAAGTTCTGCCTGATGTGCTAAGTCTGGGAAAACTTTACAAGTTTTCTATTCATTCCGTCATTTTGTGTTAAGTTTAATCGTCTAAGTTCATTCTTACAGTCTTGAGGGCTAAGATGTAGTAATCTTTCTATATTACTTTGATAGAAAGATTCGTGGTCTAGTCGGTTTTTATTTCCGTTTGATACTTGCGAGCAATGTACTTTCTTTTCGGAAAATGTTGCTGTAATATTGTATCCTGTTAATGTTGTTGATCGGGCTTTTGAGTATAGTGTGGCTACTATATTTGTTGTTTCTATGGCTTGTGGTTCGGATCCGCATTGTGTGACTTGATTTAAAACGTATTTGTGTTGTGTTTTTTGTTCGTTTTCTTCACAATCATAGTGTGTTACTAACAAATCCAGTGTTTTTTTTAAATGTCAAATTTTAGTAAGTTATTTATTTTTGACCTGGAGGATGTAAATTTATAGTTATAGATATGCCTGGAGATTAATTTTTATCGGCTAAATAAATTTGTGTTAGAGATATAAAGGTGACAATTTGAACGATTCCTGTTAGCTGAATTTAAAGAAATGATCGAGGTTATTTTCAGCATGTTTTTACAGAAATTTGAAGGTTTGAAGTAATTAAAAAGAATGATTGCGGTAATCTAAACTAAAGTTGTTTCTGAAGTTCAACTTTCGTTAATATTTTAGACTGTGGGATGAATGTGTTATAGTTTTTCGGTGGTTGACTTCTAAGATGTGATGATTCTCTATGCTCGGATTTTTGTTGTTGATCCTGTGATAAAAATTTTTTCTGTTAGTTTTCTATTTTTCTTTCTTTTTGAGGCATTTTTGGTTCTGGTGTGTTTGATCTTTGAGGGTCTACATTTTGCTGTTGAATTGTTTTTATATTTTTTGTGGTATTAACGTTTTGATTTTGTTGTATTTGTGGGGTTATTTTGAACAATGTCTAAACCTGTGAAAGAATATAATTGAGTTAATTCGCGGAGTGCGTATTCTTTTGGGTAATAAGGTAATAAGTTGTTACGGTGTTGTGCTACTTCTTTTTTATTTAAATCAGTAAGTTTGTATGTTACTTCAGTTGGTTTATCAATTATTTGGTAGGGTCCTTTTCGAAGTATTTGTAATTTTTTGGAGATTCCTTGTTGTGTATTAAAATTAGGTATTAAAACAAAAAATCCAATTTTTAAGTCTGTGGCTGGCATGAGGCGTGAATTAATTTGGCAATTTATATTTTGTCTTTGTTAATTTTTTTTTACTTTTCGGTAGATTTCATTGTGTTTTTTATCTCTTTTTAAAATCCATACGGTATGTGTACCGGAAGCTTATTTCGAAATTTGTGGATGATGAAAGTGGTCTTCATCATCTGTGTGTAAGGGTAAGTTATAACAAATTTAATCTTTGTTTGGTTGACAATAACCTTGTGCATTTTTATGAGCATTACAATGTGGTACTGGGTTGAGTGCTACGTAGTGTGTAAATGCATCAACCATTACCATAATATACGAATTTCCTTCGAAGGATGGTGAAAATGGTCCTTTTGTGTCGAATGAAATTCTATGATTGAAATATAGTCTTTGTCCTTTAAAATCTTGTTTTGTTGCTATTTATTTTTGATTTGGATAAGGTTTATTTAATTGACATATTACGCAATCGTTGCATAATACTTTAATCCAAATTGGTGCATTTGGGAAGAAAAAATTTTGTGTAAAATTTGAATATGTCTTCTCTGATACTGAGTGTCCTTTTGTATGTTGTGTATGGGATATGTTAAATGCTATCAGCATCATGCTGAGGGGGAGACAGGGTACTTTAAAATTGGTTGTTTGATAATCTAAAAGATCTGTAATTTCATTAAAAGTTGTATTAGTATATTTTCTAAAGTATCTGAGGAGTGTTTTATTTCCTAATATTGTTGTATCAGCTTTTGTTCGTTTCGTTTTATATTTATCCATGATTTGAGTTGTCGAATTACGCGATCAAGGTTTTTGATATTTTTGTAATAACTGTAGTGTAATTTTTTCTGTTGGTGATAGAAAAACATTTTCAACTTCTAGTTTTGATAATGGAATTGTGTCGAGTGGGTCATGGAGATCAAAAACTTTTTTTTAATGTGTATTTTGAATCATCTATTGGTGGTCCTGATAAATTTATTTTATCATTTAAATTTTATTTTTCTATCAATGGAAAGGTGTCTTTTTTGTGTGGTTGTTGTTTGATTGTTTTTTGTTGAGTATTATTTTTTATCCAATGTGAATAAAGAATTGTTTTGAATGTGGATGTTACTAATAGATCTACTTCATAGTGGTTATTTTGACTATCTAAATAGAGTGGAAAAAGTTGTAAGTTATTTATTTGTGACTGATTTATTTCACTTTGTACTGCGTATTTGCATTCTAATCTTGGTGATGTTTCATTTTTTGCAAGATAGAGTTTAATATTTTGTGGTATTTCAACTGTAGTTTTTCGTGTAAGTAGTTCAGGTGGTGTATTTCTACTTAATGTATCTAGTAGTGCAAGATTTTTTCCTGCCGTCCAAAATATACGTAAGTTTGAGAATTTTATTAAAATTAATTGAAATCTGTAAACTCTCTGGTTTGGGTTTGATTTCTGTGTGAAAAGAAATATTATAGGTTTGCGATCTGTAAATAGAACTGTTGGATGTTTTGATCCAAGTATTAGAAATTCATATTCGGTAAGTGTGTATATTATAGCAGTGCATTCTCTCATGAGAGTAGAGAGTCGTAGTTCAGTTTGTGTAAATAAGCAAGAATTTGCTGATATAAGATTCTTTTTGTTTGTTCTACTGTTTGATTATAGCAATGCTGCGCCGATGCCAAAATTTGAAGCATCACACATTGCGTAAAATGATTAATTTGGATCTGGGGTTGTATTTGATATTTGTTCTGTAAACAATTTTTTAATTTCTTCGAATCTTGTTTGATGTTCGGTAGTCCATTCGAAGTTATTTTGCGGTCTTAGGTTGTTATAGAAAGGTCTTAACTATAATTGCATTTTGTATACATATTTACTTAAGAAATTTAACATTCCAAGGAATTCTTATATTTTCTTTTTATTTGTGGGTGGTTGAAGTTTATGAATTGCATGTATCCGTGATTTCAATGGAGTTATAGTGTTTCTTCGATAATGTGGCCAAGAAATTTTACGCGTGTTAGGAAAAAATGTGATTTGTCTGGGGCTGCTTTCATGTTTTCATTTTTGAGTATTTTATGATATTGTTCTAAAATTATAAACATTTCGTCTTTCGTTTGTGACTGTATGAAAACATCATCTAAGTAAATGATTGCATTTTTTTTAATTAAGTGTTTTAAAAATTTTACTCATAAAAGCTGAAAAAGCTGCTAGTCCTACGGAAACTCCGTAGAATAATTTATTGAATTCGTTTTGTTGATTTCCAATAACGAATTTTGTTAATCGTCGTGATTGTTCATCTAGTGGCATTTGATTGTATGCACTATTCATATCTGCGGTTGTGAAACATTTACCATTTATTTTTGTTAGAATTACTTGAATAGGTTCAATGGGCCAATTACATTTAGATTTGATAATAAGTGAATTGAGGTATCTAGCATCTAGAATGATTTTTAATGGTTCTCCTTTAGCTTAGACGATAACTGGGTTGATAAAGGTGGTACCTTTTGCTTGTTCTTCTTTGTTTACTGGTGATATAATTTCATATTGTTCTAAAATGTCGAGTAGGCTGTTTACTTTATCTTGTAAATGTATCGGTACTTTACTTGCTCTTTGCTTTTTGAAAACTGCGTCAGGTTTTAAAGGTAAATGTAGTGGTGAACTAAATTTTTCAACATCGAATTTTGATGTTGCATAAACTGTTGGAAATTTTAATAATAGTTCGGCTAATTTGTCGATTTCTTTTTGTGTTATTTGAGAATGTTCAAAATGAAACATTGTTGGAAACTTTTGTTGTTCTTCCGTATAATGTGATATTTTAAACGTTGATTTAAAATATGGTGTTTTTGTGAAGTAGTCAGTGTTTCTTTTTTTGTTGCTTATTATGTTGTTTTTTGATAAGTCTTCATCAAGAATTGTGGATTGACATATATCTAGTAATTGTAGTATATTATTGACTCGATATGCTACTTCATTTGTGGGTGAAGTTGTAGCTTTTGTTTCACAGTGTCCTAGGAGTCCTACGGGTAGTGTTATCTGGTATGGTGAATTGTTATATACGTGTAATGAAATAATATCTGAGTTTGAATGTTTCATATATTTTATTGATGAAATTGTGATTCGGAAAAATTTATGGATGGGTTTAAGTTCAAGGTCTGACATAAAGAGATGTTGTTTGTTTTGGTCTTTTTTGTACTGGTGGACTTGTTTGGTTGAAAAGTCATTTACATTTCCTGATAGTGGTTTCAAGTATTTTCGTTCCTGATTGTAAATAGGATAAAATTTGGAGAAAAATGGTGGTTGTTTGTTTAATCTTTGAAAGAATGTTAAAGATGTGTTTTTTGTTCTTGTGTATTTATCTTTCATATGAAGTTTGCTATTTAAAGTGTTTTTTTTTGTGGGAATATACTTAGTTATAAATGGTATGCCAATGATGTTGTGTTTTATGTCTGTAATGTGAAATGTTTGTTTAAATGGTTTATTTAGTACTTTATTTTGTTCCATTGTTCTAGTGGGAACAAGGAAAAGTTGGATTTTTTCATAGTTTTTTAATGTTGAGCCTTGTGCTGTTGCTAATTTACTGGCTGTCTTTATAGGTGTTAGGATTGGATGTAACGATTTGATTTCATTCCAATTAGGGATGTTAATAATATTTGATTTTGCTCCTGAATCAATTAAAAAATCTATTTCGAGATCGGGTGGTTGATGTACTTTACTTTTTGGTCTTTCTAAGAGAAATGGGATTGTCCAAACTTATCTTTTGACTGTTCTTTTTGTATATTTTGGTAAATGTGATTTGTACTTAAGCCTTGTTTTTCATTATTTACTACTGTGTTGATTTCATTCACATTTTGTTCAACTGGTACATCGTTTCTAATGGGTCTACTATAGTAGTCTTGAAGAAGTTACGATTGATTTTCGTATATGTGTGAACTAAAGGGTTGTTCGTATACAATGTGTTCGTAGTCGTTTTCGACTGTGATCATATTAACTGAGATAGTGTTATTTGTATCATTTTCGCTGTCTGTTGATTCTTAATTAAAGTGGTTTAATTGTAGTTCGGTACTTTCTTTGTTGTCAATACCAGGGGATCTGAAGTGGATCTGAAGTTGTTTCTTCAGTTGCTTGTACCTGATTAATTTGTCGCTGATGTTTCGGTGTGTTGCTTCTATATTTGTGTTGGGAATCAGGGTAACGATTGTTGTTTTTATAAGGGGATTGAGAATAATTTCTTCGATTGTTATAATTAGGATTCCTATTTTGTGAGTTGTTTCGTGACCTATTATAGTAATTGTTATCGTTTCCTTGATAATTAGATCTTGTGTAGGAGTTGTTTCTTGATCTATTGATTTGGTGACGTTGATTTCTATTGTTTGAATAACTTCTATTTCTATTATTCGAGTAGTTTCTATTTCTATTGTATAATAAATTACGTAATCTATCGTTTCAATAGTGTCTATTCTTAGAATTGGAATGGGAATTGGTATCAAAAAATTCTGTTCTGTTTGAATTTGATCGTGAATACTTGTTTCTATACTGGTTATTTTGGCTATTTGATCGACTATATCTTTTTTGTGAGAAATTTCGAGAATTTTGTTGTTCTGGTGGTCTACGTCTATAACTAGAGTTATAGGGTGATTGGTTTCTTGAGCAATTTGAATTATTTGGGAGTGGTTTACCAGAGCTGTTATTACTATGTATATTTTTCTTTGGTAAATTTTGATCCTTTTTCATGTATTGGTAGAATGATTTATTTGGGTCTTTGTACTTTTGCGGTTTATTTTGATTGTCCTGTTGTTTTTGTCTACAATCGGCAATGCTGCGTCCGTATCTTCGGCAATAATTACACCATTTCTTGAAAGATGGTTTACCTTTGAAATTGGAATTTTTCTCATATATGTTCAAAATTTCAGTAACTTTTTCAGTTAGGTCTACGTCTGAATCTAGTATGTTGTTTACATGTGTAGTATTTGTTTCGATTCTATTAAAGTTTTGTAGTTTGAGATTTTCTGTTTCTTCAAGTTTCATTGTGATTTCTGCTTGTTCTAAATTGTCAACTAGTTTTCTGAAATCTAAATCCGGTTTTCGAATTGATGAGGGATGTGATGCTTCCTTTTTAATAGCTATTTTTCTTAATTGGGGTGTCAGAGTCATCATTAAAATTTCTGTCATTTCCGTGTTTTTATAATCATGAGTATTCAATGAATATGCTTTTCGAACTATTGTTCGATTCTAACTGCCAATTTTTTGATTGTTTAATTTGGTAGTCTACGAATTTCGTTACATAAAACTCTTTGATGTTGTTTATTTCTTTCAGAATCAAACATTTTTGAAAATTCTTGTGTAAATCTTTTCTAATCTGTTTTTATGTCTATTGATAAAACTGAAAACCATTTCTGAGCTGCGCCATCAAGTGTTGTTTGGATTAACGCTGTGCGTCTATGTATCCAATTTTGGGTCTGTGCCTGTGAATACCATCAGTGGTTTATTTGATGTTTTTGATGATCCACCCAGGAGGTATGGATTCATAGTCATCTGTAGTGATTCTGCGGCATTTGGCTTTTGTGAAAAAAAATTGTCAGTTGATTTGTTGTTATTTCATGTTGTTGCAAATAATATGGTAGTGGTATTTCATTTTGCATTTGTGTTGGTTGATAATAATCAGTATTTTCTGGGTTTTGTGGGTAAAAATTATTATTTTGAGATGCATGATTTGGTCTAGGTTGTCGCATATGTTGTTCTCGTGTATATGGTTCAAAAATATCTGGTTGATCTACGTAATAATAGTGGAGTCTTTGGTTTTGAAAATTTTGTTGATGGTTTTGGTCATAAAAATCGTCATCATCTGATGATAGACAATTAGGTGTATAGTAAGGTGTTTTTTGTTTGTTTTGGTATGGCTTTTTAGTATTTTTATTCTGTTGAAAAAATGGGTAGTTTTCATTTGGGTCTGTTGGATTTCTTGGGTTATTATTAAAATTTACGAAAATTGATGTTTGTTGTTGGAAATTTTGTCGTTCTGAAAATGAACGATTATGCGGGTTTGTACGAGGAGGTTAAGATGTTTCTGATCTATTTACGTAGTTATAATTGTGTTCTGCAAAATTAATTCTGGTGAATATTCTTTGTTTTTGTGGTAGTTTCGTCATTGGTCGAAATGTTTGGTAATCCATATGTGAATATTTTGGAGCAACCGAGGGTTTAACCGTAGATTGCAATGTTACTTGAGGTAATATTGAAATCTTTGGTTTTGGCGTTGTAAGGTTTGGATGTATTGGTGAAATACTTTGCTGTGTAGTTGTTACAATTGTTTCAACTATTTCTTCATTTATAAAATGTGATGGTGTTTGAAAATCTTGTTGTGTAAAATTTCTAGTTCCATTTAAGTTTTTTTGTTGTACAAGAGTTGAATTTAAACTATTTCTTCGTCTTCTATCAGGTAAAAATGAATTATAGTTTAAAGGTGTTGCATCTATTGTAAGTGGAAATACCTTTACATAGTCTTTGTGAATAGAAATTGTACTGATTGCTTGACTTGAGATGTCTATTGGTATGTTCAGAAATAATGGATGAGACCATTCGGGGACCAAAATATAGTCTGATTGTTCTGCAATGACAGTGTATTCATTGAAACTTTGAGGTCTGAAATTTTTTCTTGCTTGTGCAATTAAATCAACTTTTTGTGCAAAATAATCAATAATGAACCATGCTAAGATTTTTTGTAAATCATGTTTGACATTTGGTGAAATTTCATTGCCCGAAAAGTTTTCACGAATTGTGTTTAAAAATGCTGAGAATGCGGCAATTTCATTTCTGACATTTGTGTGTCTTGATGTTTGAACCGGTGATGTGCTTTCAGTTCCTATATTTTCTAGTATAGATACATAACTATATATTAGTGAAAAACATCATTGTTGAATACTGAGTTTGCTCGTTGTGAATTTTGGTGCTGTATATTTTTAATGTATTCTGTGAATACTTTTGAAAATTCTATGTCGACATGATCTGTTTGAATAACGTGTTTGCTATGATATCTACTTTCTGTGCTGAGTTCTATGGTGTAGATTCCATATGGTTGTGTTAGGTTACATATTCCTTTCAAATAATGATCGATAATTTGTCTTTTGATTTTTACACTTCTGGGAATTCTGCTTTACATGGGCTAACTCCTTGTTCGAATACATTTGCAATTATATTAGTACAAAATTGTCTTTGTCCTCCATCTTCAGTGAGTGAACTTATAATAAAAGGAGAAACAGAGTTTTCGTCTGGACTGTCATCACTTGGACTTTGGCTCATTTTTTCGTTTTATAACCGTCAGTGCGTAATGCTCGATGTGTCTGATTGGTTGATTCCAATTGTATAAACGTACTGGTTTATTTTTGTATATCTTTTTTATTCTTCTTTTTCCTTATTTTGATGAGTGTGATGTGGCTTCTGAATCGGAAAAATAAAATTGGTCGTGAACTGGGTAGTTTTTAATTACTGTTTCTTTTAGTTTGTAGAGTGCATCTAAATTGCTGACTTCTGATTCAGAGACTGCGATTCTACGCTTTGAAAGTCTTTTTCGTATGATTTGTCTTTGTTTACTTAAAATTTTTCTTTTTATTATTTGACGTTTTGGGCGAATATATCCGATTGTTTGTTTGTGCGGTGTAATTACAAGATCGTATGCTTCGTTATTTATTTCACAATTGTGTAGTACGATTGTTTGGTTTTTTCCTAAATTTTTCAGTGACATAAGGTTTAGGATGAAGGGTGCAAGATTGTAATTAGTGATTTTAATATCTTAGACTGTTAGTCCTTACGATTTTTTGGTTAGCCCAACTTGGGTCTTTTATAAAATGTTGGAGAGAACAGTATGTATCGATTCCGAAGAAAGATTGTTACTTTCTCGTGGGTATTCTAAGTTAAGATGTTAACTTACTTAATCTTACTTAGGGTTAGTTATTGTGTTCAAGGGTTGGAGAATAGTAAAGCGATCCACAAGGTTCAGCTATAATTAGAACACAGGTAGTTCGTCAGATACTATTTTAATACTTACTAAGATTTAAGATTTAGCCTGGGTCAGGTAAGAGGGGGGATTATGTGAAGGATGAACTAACCGAAGTTCATCACTGCCTAGCTTAATTTGATTGGTTAGTGTGATTGAAAAATTTCTATTAGTCATGGGTCTTTGAAAGGGTTGGGTAGTGAATCGACGTTTGAGGTCGTTAGACACTTTATTTATTGGGTGGGGGAGAACAAAATTGTTCTATTTGATCCAAGGATAGGCCTTGATGATCAGGTTATAATTTTTTATGGTATAAAATGCACCTAATTTAATTTTTTAAAGGAGATTCAAGGAAAGTTTGATGATCTAGTTTGAAATTAAACAATTTGAAATGAAATAGAGGTAAAAATTTGGATGAGCCTTTAAATTTAACTGATAGAAAAATTTAGTTTTTGATGATATTAGTGGTTTAATGATTGCTGTTATGTTTAGGTGATGAAGCTAAGGATGCCAGGATGATTTATATATACTAACAATTTATGATCATGTCAACAATTTTATATTTTTTATTTTCAATAAATAAATTTTTAAGATATCCTTTTCAAATTTTACTGAAGATTTAGAGGAAACGATTTGAGTTGTTTTTTTAAATCGTTATTGTACAATAGTAAATGGGATTTAGCGCCTGTATTAATCAGTGACGATTTTTCTTCAAGGTTTCTATGTTTGCAAATGAAAATCTAAATTTCTGGCTCGTAAAATTCTAAATATAAAAGTTTGGTCTGGCTTTTGCCGTACGACCATGAAACTTAATGGTAAGTTTTTTCGTAGTCGTAGATCGTCTTTTGTCCGAGGCCTTCTTCCAATGCCTGGTAGTTCTAGTATTGTGCGGAATAGCGGTTCTGATCTCTTGAGTCGTAGAGACATTTCAATTAGATTATTATCATGTAACATTTTCGAAAATGTTTTTGTCTAATTCTAATCTATCTGTTAGTTCTAAGCTAATTTGTTTTTAAGGTCTTGATCGAGACTCATGGTCGCACCACATGAGTTAGGTTCGAGGTGTAACTCATAGAGTAATTTCGGATAGGGTACACCGTCTGCTCGTCACGCTATCTTATTTTCGGCCGGATAGATTCGTGCAACTTCTTAGTCTAATACCGATCCTAATCTTACTCTTATATCTACTAGTCTCAGGGTGTTTAACTAGTCTCTGCTAGGCTCAATAGATCTAGAGTATACTGGCTTGTTGCGATTGCTAAAGTTCTCTTGGAGAGGTAACTAATTTCTAAGTTAAATTCAAATCTCTCTGGTGCTGAAATTACAAGTAATTTCAGCACTTACAAAAAGTAGGTTGCTAGTCATATGGATCGTGATTGGTTAACATTAAATATTTTATAGAGATAAAATATCCAATTTATAACCAATAATAAATATAGTTTATATCTGATTCTAGTTTCTATGAGCTTTTTTGAATAGCTGCTTACTCATTAAACCAATGACTGGAATCGCGCTTTATTCATGCGAACTAAACCAAAAGTGAAACAAGTTATTTATGCGAACATAATTATTTGAAATAAAGTGGTAAAACTAAAACAAAAGCAAGTTGCGACGGTCATGAAAGGTCAGTTTGGGTTCATGTAGGGTTATATACAGAATCATACTTGGTCAAATTGTTTTAAATTTTCCAACTAGCACGATCAATGTCAAGATCAAGATGGAAATGGAAAAAGAAAAACGTCGAAAGTCGGAAAATTTATTTGTGTGGGTATTTCACATCTGCTTCTAGAATTTTCAAACTGTATTGTTGCATCTTTTTCCGTCCGAGTATACTTTTTGGGTTCCTTTTTGATAACTTTCGATGTTTTTTATTAGGATTGTCTGTTACCAGTTTTATGAAGGACAAGAAATTACTTTTTCTTGAAACTTTACAAATTAGCAATAATAAAGCATACCTTGACAGTGTCCCTTATGTAGATTGGCACTTGTTTTGACAACAAACGGATAGCATTCATGTTCTTGCTCGCACAATTGAAACTCTCCCAGCCTTCATTTGCTAAGTGCATCATCGACTCCTGCAGTGACTGGGGATTACTTGTGACCTTGAATTGCGACCTGCCCGTATCATCTGTCACCAGGGAAAAGCCTCGATCTAGGCTGACCAAAACCAACTGGCCAAACAGAAAGACAGAGAGTGGGACGGGAGTCAACATGGCCGCCCAGTCATAATTAGAGGACAGCATAATCTCCATGTCACCCTAAATTGAAGCAAGTAAGTGATAATACTCTTTAGTATCAATTTAATTGTTAGCTACCATCATAACCTCTAAAACAAAAACAAAAACCTGATACTCAAAAACAAAAACATGATAAAGAATTGGAGACCCAGATAGTGATTGACACAGATAGTAAAATCTATCTGAATTGAAGTGACAGATAGCTATTTACTCAAAAACGAAAGTGAAAAAAAAATCCTTTAAAACTGTGAAAAATGATAAATTAAAAAAAACACAATGATAAAAAATACCAAACTTTAAATAAGTTTCAATCATTTTCAAAGCTTTTGATTTGAACAGTTAAACGCGAAAAAAAGTTTTTTTTTGTTCTTCAGCTAAACCAGTTTTGACAAAAACAGCACTGATTTGTAACTCTAAACGTGTTATTGCAACTGGCTTTTTCTGATATTTAGGTTTTTGAATTTTTCTAAGGTTTTTGAAGGGTTTTTCATGAGTTTGTTATTTCAAAAACTGACTAGGTTGATGTCCTGTTTTCGCTGCAATAATGTAAAAAAATCAACATAATCATAGTCAAAAAACCTTTTTCGTCAAGCTTTAAAACAGAAAAAGATTATTTTTTACAAATATATAACAATTTAAAAATAACTTAAAAAATTTATAACAATTTACGGCAATTAACTGCATTCAGACATTCATCAATTTTTTGAAACTACTAAAACGCATTTGAGTGCCGTGTCCATCTTTTTTTTGCATCAATCTTTGCATGAAATTGTAAAATTCTAAAGTACCATGCTTCCTAGTAGTTTGATCAGGGCCATGGAAAAAATCAATTTCCTGTACCACTTAAGCTTAAAATTTCCAATCGGGTTTATGAATTCCAGAATTATTAATAAGTATGATCTTTTTGTTGCAGTTCTTTTTTTCATTTAAAAAATTTAAAACCCAGTTTTTTATTTTTGGGTCTGCTTAGTGAATATTTTAAAAACTTACTTTTAAGTCGTCGGGCTTCAAGATTTTTTTCATTTCTGCATTCACTTCTCCCACTGTCTTTTTGTCTGACGTCATTATGAACTAAAAAACAAGTAATTACTTTTGTTGATAATTCTATGACCATGTTAAAAATTAAGAAAGCAAGTAACGTAGTGATCATTATAAAAAGTGTAAACTAAACCTATTCAGCGATATACAACTAACGATTGTTGACATAAGCCCTAATAAATAGCCCTCTGCGTTATTTTTTTTGGAACGCACCTATAGGTTACTCGTTGGGATATATTGCACCTGCCAATACCAGTAACTCTGCGTTGTTTTTGATTAAACCTTGTATTTGAACTTAAACCGTAAAAACTAACTTTATTTTAGTTTGGTTTGAGCCGGAACTTCCATTGGTTACCCCCTTGAATTTCAGGTGAAATTTCGAAATTTGCTGTGAAGGAACACATTTTGTTCTAAGTAAATCAGTTTTTGCTTGATGAGCTTGCAAAGCGTAGTGTTCTTTCTTGTACGAACCTGTTTTTTCTAAATCGACCTGCAAATAAAAATGTTCGATCGACAAAATTTTTAATTTTTTTGCTATAATCACAATCTGTAGCACAGAAAATTTTATAAAAATTGTTCTCTACGCGTCCGTGGCTGAGTGGTTATTGCGTGAGACTCATCTCCAGGGTGCAGATCGAATCCGACCCGCAGCCAACTGTTGCAGGTTGTCTCTTATGAATTAAAAAAGTTTCAATTTGGGTTTATCCGATTGTCAAAAATCATGACGTCTTTAAGCTCCATTTTCTTTATCATCAGAAACGGAAACATTAGTAGAAATTTATTTCAATGCCTTTTTTGCTCACGGGTTAACCACGCTACTGCTGTTAGGGCCTGATTTGAGGGAAAATTACTCTCTGTATGCACCTTGGACCATTTTGCCGAAGACAGCAGCAACAAGCTTTAGTTTTGGTTTGATTACTACAATTGTTAATTATGGTTTTCAACAGAACCTGGCTAAAAAAATTTCTTCTTGTAGATTCAATTACAAAAATGTGTGTGTTCTTTATTGTTGTTTTCTGTTCTCCTTCTTTGTTGTTTTCTGCTTCAAAACTTATCAAGACTGCTACTTTTGCCGTTGCTTTGATCTATTTTTGTTCGTATTTTTTTGAATTTACCTTATATTGAAGCGAATGCAGTTCAGTTTTGGTTAGAAGTTGCTCAGCATAAGTTTGACAGCCTTGTTTACTGTAAAAAATTTCTCCACAAAAGAAAAAGAAAGGGTTGGAATGTTTTAAATGATAAAAATTTCAGTTTTTTCTTCTATACTTTTAGAAGTAGCAAAAAGGAGACTTCAAAAATAATTTCTGCGATCTTCTGATGCAATTTAACTTCGTTAACATCTGCTACACTACAAGCGAGCAACTTTTTTTGTGTCTATTTGGTTACCGAATCTCAATAAAATAAAACTAAATTTAAGAAAAAAAATCCAATAAACAAAAATAAACTTTAAGACTTGGAGGTTTGAAAAACGCAAATTTTTAGTGAAATATTTCCACACACCTTGAAATATGCCAAAAGTTGATTGAAAAAAGTTTAAAGTAGTGATAAAAAGTCGTGGGTGATTGTTTTTCAGGTGAAGAAAAATCAAAACGGACATATTGTTTTCTGGTTGACGTCAAGCATTCAGAATTGAGTTTTCAAAGATACAGCTTTTTTACCAGTTTTTCAATCGTTTGATCAGAATAAGGTATTTTGCGCATACAATTTCAAAAATAACATTTCGTAGTGACTATCTCAAGAAATCAGAAAACTTAATTGAAAACTGAAGATCTTCAAAAAGATGATTAACTATTAAAAATTGAAATATCTTATTGTTAAGATTAGTCAGTCAACACTATGAATGATGTGAGCAGTGCTATTGTAAAAAATTTTTTGACGATTTATCGGAGTGCTTAAGATCTCATGAGTTGTTTAAACAAGAACTGTAACTTTTTTAAGTTCTAGTGTTAATCATTCCTTGTTTGGTAAAAAAAACATCGAATCAATATGGAAGTAAGAAAAGTTGTATGATTTAAGTTTTAAAAATGTTTTAACTGGAGAGAGCAATCTAGAATAGATAATCAAAATTTTCAAAAGTTAAAAGTAAAAAGTATAGAATGTTTTCTTAGAGCATAGAAAAGTCAAATAAAGTTCCAGAAAATGAAACTTTATATATCGTAAGAAACTAGGTGATGGTTTTTTCAATTCTTACCGATGTCTTTACAGGAGTTGTTTTTTTTTCATCTTTTTTTTCTTTCATTTTTGGCGTCTACTGTGCTCGTAGCGTATTAATTTGTCATAATTTTTTTCGATTAGTTAAACCAGTAGAAGATATAACGGGGGGGGGGGGGCGGACGCTGTCCTCTTCCTCAGGAGTTCGACCCCCTGCCGACCCAAAGAGTCCCCCTTTATACTATTTTGAGATGTCCATTGTTGGCTGACCGAGCTCGGAGTTTTTCTAAAAGCACCATGGGCATCAGTCTATATTAGTTTTGAGGGGGAAAAGCTCATCGAAAAAAAAACGAGATTTTTTAGTAGAAGTTTTCCAAAAAGTTCCTAAAAACGTCTTTTTTGTTTTTTTTTGTTAATCAAGGGTTTTTGAAATTTTTGTTTTGTAATAAGTGAGCTTGAAGTAGCTTGAGTTTTGTTTTGTGTAAAAAAGGAGAGAGAGCAAAGCAATCATAATATTTATAAATGCAAAAAAGTAGGAAGAAAAGAATAGAGAGAATCCTGTATAGAAAATAACGTTGAGTTGAAACAAAAACACTAATGTTTACCTCTGAATGTTGTCGAATCGATCGATATTTACTATTCTAGAAGTAGTCCAAATGACGATAATTCAAATAATCAACGCGCAAAACAGAGAATTTTAACAATGCAGTAGTTGATAGATGTTTTCTGTAAAAAATCACGTAAACGAAAAATGAATTAAATAAAAGTAACAGTATATGAATTTTTTTCTGATTCTTAGCTTTGTTGTATTTTTGAGCAAAAAGCAGCTATTCTATACCAGCAGAAACTAGAAGAGTGATTTTAAAAAGTAGACTACGTAAGAAACCCTCAGCAACTCTCATTTCTCTTGTTTTTTTATAATTCTTTTTCTGGTCTTTCAAAAACAACGGGACTAAAAATGCAGTAACAATACGTACGTACATAAGTCAAAACTTACAACATAATACAACATTTGCTGTTATAGAATTAGTCAATCAACAGCTTTTACTGCTACATAACATGAACTTATCGGCTTGTTTTGTGTGTGTGGGCAAGTAGCAGTTGAAACAACAGAAAATTGAACAGAAAAAAATGACACAACTTAAAAAACACAAACGACTAATTTGCCACCAGAATTGCCGCTTGCAGATTTGCAGTTCCAATCACGAAGAAAATCTTCAGGGTGCAGTTTGCAGATTTGCAGTTAATTATGTTTGATTTTACAGTTTTAAACAAGATTAAAAGCAAATTTTGCGCAACCAACTAAGCTCTTGGATGTGCACAGATGAGAAAAAGAAAAAAAAACATAGTACCATTTTAATTCTAAGCTACAATTTTTTTCTAGTTTTTATCATTGAGAATTTTTAAAAAGTAAAAAAATGTGATTAGCCGAAGTATTCTACTAAAATCTCAAAATTCAAATGGAACGAGGTAAAAATTCGGTAAAGATTTTAGAACTTATCTCAAATAAAACTCAGATTGACAGACCACAAATATTATTTTTTAAAACTTTCAGTAAGCGTCCCGTCATGTATTAAATGTGCCAAAAGTTTAATAAATTTGTTGTGGTTAGGATTCTACAATCTGTTAAACAATTTTTCGTCAGGTTCTGAAACAAAAACCAACTGCTAGTTACCAAAATCTTCGGGCATTTTTGACCTAAATAAATTTCTTAAAATAATGACCTTATTTTTTCAACCATGTTGAGGCATTTTTTTATTCATTAATTTTCAAGAAAAGTTATTCTCAGTAATTCAGACAACAATTATTTTTTTTCAAAAAAAAAGAACTGTTAACCTTTACAAACTGCCTCAAAATCAAGCATTGTCCCACTAATAACCCACTACTCAATTTTATCTTCAACCGAATAGCAGCAAAAACATCCCGAATTCTGATGAAAAACATCAGTTAAGTGGATTTTTTTTGTTCACGCATGTTTTTGCACGTTATAGAATTTTCACTGTTTATTTTCTGCTGAACCAACTATTACCGTAGTAATTTAGGATAACAGGATAAAATTGTCAAAGAAAAATGTGTAACATGATTTTATTTAAGTTCCTTTTACTTATAGCAAACAACGAAAAAAATTATTGTTTTACCGGCTTTTTTACGGAACAAGGTACAATGCATTATTTCAAACCAAAATTAAACTTTAAAATCTGGTCAATTTTTGATTCAAAAGAAAGGACAGGAAAAATTTGTTTGATGTATGACAAACTAAACTGATCCAGTTTTTGACCTTCATTTTGAATGAATTTAGCTGACGCTTTACAAGAGTGTAATTTTGATTGAAAAATTTGCAAAAAAGTATATCATGTCACTAAACACTGTCATTAAAACTAAAAATTGATTATTGCAACAAGCTTTTCAGCGCTTTTAGATGTCCAGATGTGTCGAATTTGAGTAATTGTTCAATCATTCCAGAATCATAACAAGTCAACAATATTTGATCAGTTGAAACTTAGATTTTTGCCATGACATGATTGTTTGTTATTTATGTGATGAAACTTCGAAAAAACTGAAGGTTGTTTGTGTAATCTTTATAAGTGAACCATTTTGTTTTTGTTTATATTTATCTTTGATTTGTAACTTGCTATCTAATAGAATAATTGTTGGTAATTGTTGAATAATTATTTTTAGTAGTAAGTCGTATTCCTACTAGATTATGTTTGATATCTGAAAAAATATAGATATCTTCGAATGGATTTATAAGAAATTTTTTGGTTCCATGCTTTCAATCGTTTAGTTAAATTTTACCATTATTTTTAAAATTGTTTCTTGCGCTGTAGCTAAAATAGTTGATGTACCTTGAAGTTTCATGTTCGAGTGGGATGAAAGAATTTCTTTCCATGTATATATTTATGATGTTTAATTCTGCGCTTGATTTGCTTAAGAAATCTGTTTTTAGATCTGGTGGTTAAAAGTCTGAGCTGTTTCTAGGACTTTTTAAAAGAAATGGTATTGTCTCATTTCTTTCTTTTTGTAGAAGAAATTTGTAAGATGCATTTTGGCAGATTTGGTTTTTCAACATGTTCTGGAATATGTTTTATTTCTGTAATTTAATTTTTTTTTATTTCATCACGACTATTTTCGAAATTGTCAACTTGACAATGGTCTGAGTGAACGGGGTTCTAATAATCGTGTTTAATTTTTAAAATTTTGATCGTTTGCGTGCTTTGGGTTTCATTTTCATCATCTGTGCTATCACCTTATATATGGTTTAGTACTTTCAATTCCTGGTGGGCTAGGAGTTGTTTCGGTTGTAGTTTGTACGTGATTGATTTGTTGTTGAGGTTTTGGTCTAAGAAGTCTTTAATTTCGACTTTTTCTGCTTGGTTTTTGAAAAATATTCTAATATGGTGATTTTGAAAAGTTCGTTGATAATCTATTTTGATAGCAATATTTTTTATTCCTTAATTATCGGATTTTTCTGGTGATCCTGAATTATAACTTTTGATATTTTAATTACTATTTGAGTTTTTTCGAATAGTCATTTGAGTAATTTCTCTTGCATTTCTTTGATTCATTTCAGTAACGGTCAATAGAGCAGTTTCTGTTTCGATTATTTGAGTATGATCGATTAATTCTGTATCTAGAACAATTACCGTTGTTTGAGTTTGATCTTGAAAAATTGTTTCTAATTTTTAGCTTTGCGGCTATTAGAATGGCTATATTTTTTTCTGTATAAAAATATGAATTTCTTTCCATGTATATATTTATGATGTTTAATTCTGCGCTTGATTTGCTTAAGAAATCTGTTTTTAGATCTGGTGGTTAAAAGTCTGAGCTGTTTCTAGGACTTTTTAAAAGAAATGGTATTGTCTCATTTCTTTCTTTTTGTGGAAGAAATTTGTAAGATGCATTTTGGCAGATTTGGTTTTTCAACATGTTCTGGAATATGTTTTATTTCTGTAATTTAATTTTTTTTTATTTCATCACGACTATTTTCGAAATTGTCAACTTGACAATGGTCTGAGTGAACGGGGTTCTAATAATCGTGTTTAATTTTTAAAATTTTGATCGTTTGCGTGCTTTGGGTTTCATTTTCATCATCTGTGCTATCACCTTATATATGGTTTAGTACTTTCAATTCCTGGTGGGCTAGGAGTTGTTTCGGTTGTAGTTTGTACGTGATTGATTTGTTGTTGAGGTTTTGGTCTAAGAAGTCTTTAATTTCGACTTTTTCTGCTTGGTTTTTGAAAAATATTCTAATATGGTGATTTTGAAAAGTTCGTTGATAATCTATTTTGATAGCAATATTTTTTATTCCTTAATTATCGGATTTTTCTGGTGATCCTGAATTATAACTTTTGATATTTTAATTACTATTTGAGTTTTTTCGAATAGTCATTTGAGTAATTTCTCTTGCATTTCTTTGATTCATTTCAGTAACGGTCAATAGAGCAGTTTCTGTTTCGATTATTTGAGTATGATCGATTAATTCTGTATCTAGAACAATTACCGTTGTTTGAGTTTGATCTTGAAAAATTGTTTCTAATTTTTAGCTTTGCGGCTATTAGAATGGCTATATTTTTTTCTGTATAAAAATATGAATTTCTTTCCATGTATATATTTATGATGTTTAATTCTGCGCTTGATTTGCTTAAGAAATCTGTTTTTAGATCTGGTGGTTAAAAGTCTGAGCTGTTTCTAGGACTTTTTAAAAGAAATGGTATTGTCTCATTTCTTTCTTTTTGTGGAAGAAATTTGTAAGATGCATTTTGGCAGATTTGGTTTTTCAACATGTTCTGGAATATGTTTTATTTCTGTAATTTAATTTTTTTTTATTTCATCACGACTATTTTCGAAATTGTCAACTTGACAATGGTCTGAGTGAACGGGGTTCTAATAATCGTGTTTAATTTTTAAAATTTTGATCGTTTGCGTGCTTTGGGTTTCATTTTCATCATCTGTGCTATCACCTTATATATGGTTTAGTACTTTCAATTCCTGGTGGGCTAGGAGTTGTTTCGGTTGTAGTTTGTACGTGATTGATTTGTTGTTGAGGTTTTGGTCTAAGAAGTCTTTAATTTCGACTTTTTCTGCTTGGTTTTTGAAAAATATTCTAATATGGTGATTTTGAAAAGTTCGTTGATAATCTATTTTGATAGCAATATTTTTTATTCCTTAATTATCGGATTTTTCTGGTGATCCTGAATTATAACTTTTGATATTTTAATTACTATTTGAGTTTTTTCGAATAGTCATTTGAGTAATTTCTCTTGCATTTCTTTGATTCATTTCAGTAACGGTCAATAGAGCAGTTTCTGTTTCGATTATTTGAGTATGATCGATTAATTCTGTATCTAGAACAATTACCGTTGTTTGAGTTTGATCTTGAAAAATTGTTTCTAATTTTTAGCTTTGCGGCTATTAGAATGGCTATATTTTTTTCTGTATAAAAATATGAATTTCTTTCCATGTATATATTTATGATGTTTAATTCTGCGCTTGATTTGCTTAAGAAATCTGTTTTTAGATCTGGTGGTTAAAAGTCTGAGCTGTTTCTAGGACTTTTTAAAAGAAATGGTATTGTCTCATTTCTTTCTTTTTGTAGAAGAAATTTGTAAGATGCATTTTGGCAGATTTGGTTTTTCAACATGTTCTGGAATATGTTTTATTTCTGTAATTTAATTTTTTTTTATTTCATCACGACTATTTTCGAAATTGTCAACTTGACAATGGTCTGAGTGAACGGGGTTCTAATAATCGTGTTTAATTTTTAAAATTTTGATCGTTTGCGTGCTTTGGGTTTCATTTTCATCATCTGTGCTATCACCTTATATATGGTTTAGTACTTTCAATTCCTGGTGGGCTAGGAGTTGTTTCGGTTGTAGTTTGTACGTGATTGATTTGTTGTTGAGGTTTTGGTCTAAGAAGTCTTTAATTTCGAATTTTTCTGCTTGGTTTTTGAAAAATATTCTAATATGGTGATTTTGAAAAGTTCGTTGATAATCTATTTTGATAGCAATATTTTTTATTCCTTAATTATCGGATTTTTCTGGTGATCCTGAATTATAACTTTTGATATTTTAATTACTATTTGAGTTTTTTCGAATAGTCATTTGAGTAATTTCTCTTGCATTTCTTTGATTCATTTCAGTAACGGTCAATAGAGCAGTTTCTGTTTCGATTATTTGAGTATGATCGATTAATTCTGTATCTAGAACAATTACCGTTGTTTGATTTTGATCTTGAAAAATTGTTTCTAATTTTTAGCTTTGCGGCTATTAGAATGGCTATATTTTTTTCTGTATAAAAATATGAATTTCTTTCACCAGAAGAATTTCCTGGAAAATTATTTCTATCGAGATTGTAATCTTTTGTAATTATAAATGGATAAAACCAATTTTGCTGAAGCTTTGTTACTTCGTATGAAACTGATTGGTAAGTTTTGGTTATTTTTCCTGCATTAGTAAAAAGTCTTATCTGGAACTTTGTGCTTTGTTGTTGGTTTCATTTATCTAATTGTTTTTGTCGGCTACAATCGGTAATGCTGTTTCCGAATCGTTTTAACAATTTTTCGATTGAGTGTTTTTGTTTAAAACCTGGGATTTTCTTGTATATGTGTAGTGTTTGAAGGTTTTTTTTGCTTATTCACCTTTTGAATCTTGTATATTGTTTGTTTTGAGGTGGTTGTTTGGATGTTTGAAAAATTTGGTACTTTCAATTTTTCTCTCTGTTTCTTCTAGTTTTAGGGTAATTTCTGCTTGTTCCAATTTGTCTACAACTTTTCTAAAATCAATATGGGGTTCACGGATGGATGAGGGATATTATGCTCATCTTTTTTATTGCATTTTTTTGTTGACATCGTAACGACTGTTGAATTGAACAAATGTGTAGAGGTTTTGTTTGTTCGTTTGCTAAAAAGACTTTGACTTAAGTGTTAAAATTATTCATGCAAAATCCAGGTGTTGATTGTCCTTTTCCCGAACTGTTAGCTCTTACTCTTTTTGTGAACGTTATTCAATTGATCGGGTCAATTGGTAATGGCAAGATGGATTGGGGAGAGAGTAGATCAACTCGATATATTGATTTCCACGACTCTCTAACGTATGTGGCGTTTTCTATATTTGAGTAGTTAAATGGGTATTTAAATTTAATCTCACCTAAATAGGGGTCGATATGAGATCAAGGGTTGCACAATAGAAATCCAACCCATAAAATTCAGGTTTGATTAGAACACACGTAGATCTTCAGAAACTATTATAGAGCTTACTAGTTCTGAGAGTTTTTACAAGCCTGGGTCATATAAAAAGTGGAATTCAAGTGAAGGATGAATAACCGAAGTTCTTCCCTGTTTAGCTTAATTAAAATTGTAAGTTTTTTGAGAAAAATAATCAGTTAGTCCCGGGTCGTTTCGAAGAGTTCGAAGTTCAATCAACGTTTTAGGTCGTAGACATTTAGTTTTGAGGGATGACTTGAATTTGAAGGCAAACTTCATTAGATCCAAGGAAAGTTTTGATGAAACACGTTTTAAAAAAATAAGTATCAGACTTAAGAAAAAAGAGTAGAGATTAAGGATCCACGGAGAAGTCTTGATGATTTCATTTACGTAATTGAACTTAGGGATTGAAACGTAATATTATAGAGAAACCTTGATGATAAGATAACGTTTTTTTAAAATAAAATTAAAGTATTTTAGATGATTTAAGCAAAATAAAAATATAATTAAAGCTTTTTAGATGGTTAAAGATTCAAGAAAGTTATTAAGGATCGTGATTTTTATCAATATAAAAACTGAAGCTCGAATTTTTATAGGTTTAGAAAAACAAAACAATTGTAGCCCTCTAGAGCAAAGATTATTCACGAAACTAAAGACTTAATTTTTATTTTGCTTTTTTTTTGTTTTTTTTATATTAATAAACTTATAAAATTTAAACAAACTTTTTCTAAGAAAAGCTACCGCAGACTTGAAGATTCAGACAGATAAAATTTTCTTGTGGACTATTTTTGTTTAGTTATAGTACAGGTAGTTGTATATTATTCAAAACATATCTCTTATTAAACAAAATTTATGGCTGTACTTCATGCAGCTCATATAGTGGTTAAGATTATTTGCCGCACGAATACGTTTTGTTGCTGTCGTTGTCTGCTTTTTCGCTTTGCGATGCAGAGTTATGGTTCATAGTGTTTTATTTTTTTTGAATTTTGTGTTTACTTTTGACTCGGCTTGATTAGACTGATTGAGACGTGGAACTAAGCTAATTCTATTATCATTTCGTTTTGAGTTGTTTTTTTTCTAAAATTAAATTATTAGCAGGTCTGCTCGAGACACATTTGGCGCACCAGATGAGTCTAGGTCCGTGGTGGCCTTCTCATAGAGTAGTTTTGCATAAAGCACACCGACTGCTGGTCACGCTATCTTATTTTCGGGAGAATAGATTCGTGCAACTTCTTGGTCTAATACCAGTCTCAATCTTAATCTTCTACTTCCTAGTCTCAAAAGATCTAGATTTTACTTGTAATCTTGCGAAGTTAGAATAGAGAAAAAGCAACTGATTTCAATCAGTTTTATCAGTTCTGTGGCTGAAACTATGAATCGTTTCAGCTTTACAATTTATCTTAAGTTTTAGTAATGGGTCATGATTGGCTATTTTTAATTGATTTACAGTGGTAAAAATCAATACTTGATTTGGACTGGTTTCAAAAAATTTCTCATGAATGTTAACCATTTGCAAGTTTGTAATGAGTATCAGTCAAAGGGAATAAGACCTTTTGAAATTTCTTACCATGCAAAAGGCCTCCCATGCGTTGAAAGAGAATGTTTTTTTTTGTAGCTCGAGAATTTCTTCGGCATACATTTTCCCTAATATACACACTTTAGTCACATTGTTTTTGCAGCGGTATGGGTCTTTTTACTTATTTTGCGTAAATTTCTTTATTTTGCGATTTTGTGTTTCTCAATGTATGAATGCAGAGAGCAAGTACACTGATCGCAGTCATTTTTTGCTGAATACAATTGTAATCACATTAGCTGATTTCTAACAGGGCTGAAATATGAGCAGATATAAAGCGGGTCATTTTTTCCTGGAACTATTTTTTTCTGGTGTGCCTTTTAACCGTTTTTTCTCTGGTCTGCATAAAATGTTGCACCTTATTTGCGAAAAAAAATTGAACATTTAAATAAGCATCCTAAGCATTCTATATTTTTGGTTGAGCCGGTTTATTTAAGAGTCGGCTTATAACTGTGAACAAAACATTTTGAGATGGTGTTGAAGTTCGATTTGTTAATTCTAGCCAATCCGATTGAAGTAAAGTAGTTACTACATTTCAAGATGTTGTAATATTGATTTTGGGCGGAATAATTAAAAAGACTCCAACTCATCAAAGATGCAGATGTTTCTTAACTAATAGTCCCTTCGCCACCCTAAGTATTTAATATAACATAACAAACTTAGAATCAACTTAACATCCCCTTTAAAATAAATATGCTTAGCGCTGCGTGTATAATGCTCTATTCTGATTGGCTGAAAAGTTCAAAAGAGCAATCAAGTTAATATCCTACCCCTTAGCTGCTTTGGCAGCGATGTTTTGACTGGTAGGCCACCAAGCCGATGGGTCAACCAAACCAAAAAAAAATGTTAACATTCCAGCAGCCCAAAAAATTGATTTTGTTATGCAAAAGACATTCAGATTGTCTCTGTTAAAGTGCATGATTTACGCATTCATGGTGTAATTTCGGCTTCAAGCCATGGCGGTATGGAAGATGCAGAACAACAGTGCCGAGGAATATCTGTATTTCGAAAAAAAATATTGTACTGTTCCAGGACAAAAACAGTGACATAAAAACAACAGTACTGCAACTGTACAGTTTTTTCTTGTTTCACTAGATTTTTCCTGGAACAGTTTTGAGTAAAATATATCACTAGTTTTACTCTGAAACAGTGCTGATTATTTTTGGCAGACCAATCTGGGGTGCCAAAAAAAGTTTGTTGAGAAATCTCAAAAATCATAAAACTTCGGCACTGTTGAACAAGTTTTTAGTTTCGGTACTTTTGAACGCCCGCCTTCGCAATAGATTTCGCAATAGAGTTACAAGACCAAGCAGAATGAACAGAAATAGAATTACAAATGAACAGAAAAGTCTATGAACAGAATGCATCTGAGCAGAACCGTAATAACACTTATAGTGATAACTCTCTCCCAAAGACCGGGTGGTTGCCGCACGTCGGGGCTCCAGACCCGGGTCGAGCGTTCGACTTATAGTTCGACTGTCTCAAACAAAATTACCTATATTTCAACTTTCGTTTCGAATTAAATTCTTCCTCGACCGCGGAATTTCAGTCGAAAAAGTGCCTTTCCTCGACTTTCAAAGTCTAAACTTAAATCGAGCACTTCGAGCCGGGTGCGAATAAACCACGACTTTTTTTTGAACAGTTTGTTTCACTTACGTTCCTTCTGTCTCGACCAAAATCAGCTTTGTTTCGACTTTGTGCTCGACCTAAAGTTGCTTCTAAGCTGAGCCAAAAAACTTAACTTGTTTGGCAATCAAATTCGAAACATAAGTCGAGCACATCGATCCGGGTGCGATTAAACCACACAATTTTTGCTTACATAGTTTGTGCCGCACATCGGGGCTCCGTGCCCAATACGAGGTACCAGACAAACATTTCGAATTTCGAACCAAAATCAGCTATGTTTGGGTTTTGTGCTAAGATTAAAATTTCTTCACGACCGCGGAATTTCAGTCAAAAAACTGCACTTGCTCAGCCCGTGTGCGAATGACCCAAAAGGTTTTTTCATGAACAGCTTGTTTCTCTGAAATGATAACCCATGTTGAAGTGTCAGGATTAGTCACCGCTGATTCAGCAATATGCTATGGTTGTTTCATTGTTTTATTTAGCACGGAGTCATGGATAAATCAAAATGACAAGGGTTTTTCCGAAAAGCAGTGCTGCTTCAGAGATAAATCAGCACTATATCTGAAAATCATCGCTGTATTAGAGATGATTCAGTGCTGATTCAGATCTGGCATTTACAGCATGCTGATTCATACAAAATTCAGTGCGTATTCCGAAATTCATGTATGATTTAGTTCTAGTCGTGGATAAGTGGCCAGTGATCACGGCTGAAACTAGTGATAACTATCTCTGCGACGTCAACCCGGGAAGCACCTTATTGTATCAGATATATCGCTATGTCTTAGTCTTTTCCTGCTTTGGGACCGTTCTTTTCTTACACTGTTCTCCAATCTCTATAGGGTAATAAATTATACTTGTTATTAAATATCATAACAATTTTTGTCCGCATTGCATCTAAAATAAAGCAAAATCTCCCATAGCCATAAAAAAATTTGAAAATTAAGTTTTTTTCATGAATTCTACATTTTTCAACAATTGTAAATGTTAAATTAGCTCATGATGGTTTTGAATGTGGTTGGATTTTGGCAATTAGATGCGTCGCCACCTCAACTTCTAGCTTAAATTTTCCCGGAAACAATTGTAGTTTTTGCCGGAAAAAAATTCGCCTGAAACTTACAGCCCCAAAAAAATTCAACAAGACGACGTTTTGGCGCCAAAAAGTTGCAGCAAAAGACGGTTTGATGCTAAAAACAGATTGAGTTTTGTTTGTAGTTTGTTGCCAATTTTTCCTTTTTTTTAGTAGAAAGGGTGGTTAGATTTCAAACGCTACTGCAAACTTTACCCGCTTTTTTGGCACCGATTTACGTCCCGGGTCGAGATCCCGCTCAAAAACCGCTCAAGATATGAGCGGTTTGAGCGGTTTTTCAGCAAGATTTGAGCGGTTTGAGCGGTTTTTTCGGAAAAACTGCTCAAATCTTGCTTAAAAAACCGCTCATTTCTTGCGGTGACTTTTGAACGGTTTTTCAAGCAAGATTTGAGCGGTTTTTAAACGATTTTTGAGCGGTCTTATAAAAAAACCGATTGAAACCAACAAAAAGGCCTGGAAAGGTAATGTGACCCCGGGTTGACCTCTATAAACCGAAAATGCTTTTCTTACATTTCCCCAACCGAAAATGCTTATCATACAATTGCCTGCATCAAATGTATGGAAAAACGCTAAGCATACGTCCGCACTGATTGTTGCAATTGCCTGCATCAAAAGTATGGGAAAATGCTAATCGGACAACCGCAGTGTTTGTGAAACAACCCCCACCCCCATCCCAAAGATCGCGTCTTTCCGTTTTGAATATCAAAATGAGTGCCTTTTAAATAAAAACCCAATGAAGAGCATTTTTGAGATTAAACACAAAAAGCCTCTCACCTAGTAGTGGGTTTCGAACTCCTAAGGTGTATCCTATTCCAATTCTGAGTTCAAATCTTCTAGTATCACTCGTCTAAATTCAAGGGCTTCAGTTTATTTTATTAGAACGCATCGCTTCGACAGTCTTTTGCTTTCGTAACCATAATGCAGTTTTCGGGGCCTTTTATTGCGTATTTTAAGCTTTTCACCGACAAGTCGTTCTTTCCAAGAACAGTACAATAAAGTATTTTAATTTTTAAAATGCGATTTATTTAACCGGTATCATTTATTCCGCTAGTTTTTAGTTGACCAGAACATTAGCCTGTTGTGGTCAAACAACTGTTGATTAGTTAGTTTTCGAAGGAGGCCTGTTTTTTTTCTTTCAGAAAATTGACCCCAGCTCGTGATTGGTCCGTTGCCCTTTGATGTCCACAGAACCAATGGTCTCGCTTCCAGTGGAAATTCCAAATTTGCGTCGCGTTCCACGTCAGATTAAAATAAAATGCCGTCGTATTAAAGGAATTTTTCGCTATTACTCCCCATGTAAAACGAGTAATCGAGTGCTCCCACAGCATTGGTCCTTCTGTGCATTTACTAGGCCAAAACGCCGTAATTCCGAGTGGATTTTTCACCGTCCTCGCGCCGTATTCTGCTTGCTGCGCCATGTGAAAAACGCAGAATTCAATACTGTACATTTCAATGTATAAGAATAACTGAAGTTTAGATTCGAAGGTTGAGTGGCTGTTTTAGATCACACGAGTACGTGACCACCACTGGCAGGTACTAATTCACTTTAACAGCACCAAGGGCTTGGCCAGTACCAATGGCTCCCAAGCAAACACAATATATATAAACTGATAAAATATAGTTGACACTTTCTTGAAGAATACAAAATCATCACAAACTTTTTCTTTATACCTATTTCTATCAAGGAGGAGTCTCAAGGAGGAGGCTCAGGTTACACTCAGGTGAAATGTCTTTATTGCTACTTAGCTGAGGAGGGATTGCGAGGGAGCGGACGCCATTTCCCCAAGAGTTCAAACCATTACGATCCCAAAGAGTTAATTTTTTCATTAGTACTTGAAAAACGTAGTAAAAACGTTTCCTGAAAAATCCCCAAGGAAATAAGTGATAAAGCATTTTGTCCATCAACACAAATAATTACCGCCGCGTAGCTCCATCAAAAACTCACCCTTTGAGCGATATACTGTAAGCTTTCAGACGGATTGGCTTCGGCAAATCGAGGCTGTTGCTTGGTTAAACAATGGTGTACTAGCTTCAAAAATCCAAATTCTCAATATTTCAAAATTTGCAACGTGGCTTGGTTTATTAAATTGCGAAAACTTTGTTCACTTAATTGCATTATAGTTTGCAGTTTTAAAGATCAGGCATGCCGTTTGATTGATCAAAAAACGTCCCCATCTGGCAACTAAATGGATAAAATCTTGTTTTCTGCAGTTTTTCTCGAACTACGAGCCCACTTTAAATCAAATAAAGAGACTTCAGAAGCCATTTTCATTATAATCAATTCTTTTCTGTAGATTTATATTCTTCGTTGACTTGGTTCACACATTTGGTTTGGAATTTGGATTAAAAACTCTCAAACATAAGAAACTGTGAGCACATAAAACTATAAAATTAGAGCAATTTTAGGATTCTGACGATATAATTTTATCTGCTCGTGAACACATAGCCAATGAAACCTATTAATCTTGAGACTAAAAAAATTGACGAACAACCAATGTCTAATCAATTGACTTACTTTTTTAAATTTTAAATTACAATTTTTGCTCGAATCAATAATGCCCGGATGACATGTAAACAAATGTCATGATGTTCAAAAATACAAAATCAACATCTTAATTACTCTGTAACGTTCATTTGTCGAAGATCGAGGGAGCACAAAAAAACTTTAAGCAATCGCTAACTGCTTGCACCTAGAGCCCTTAACTTTTCCATTCAAACTAGACAACAGGCTTCTCGGGCGAATGTTTTATTTTAATGTCAGCGAACTTTAATGTTTTACAGCTCACTTTCTTTCAGAGTTTCTCAAATTTTTATGTAGTACGATTTTTTCAGCTCAGTAATCACAATCTTCCCGTTTGACGTTTTAGCTATTCACCCAAATGGTCATCGCAACCAGAGTAGTTGAATGTTTTGGGTATTGAAATTAAGACCTGACAACAGGCCAGTTCCTATCAACGGGCAATCCAGTACAATAAAAAAAATTCATCATCAACAATTTCAAAGATGATCATTTGCAACTTTTCGCTGATCTCTCTAACTATTCCCCCTTTTGCAAAAGGCGGGAATCTTTACAAGATGCAAAACTGCTTAACCGTCGAATTAAGTTTTATAAGGGTGCCAATGCGTTAATAGGAGAAACCAGAATGGAAGAAGAAAAGAGATCAATTTTCACTAACCAAAAAGCCAAAAAAGACTGCTAACAAATTTTTCAATAGCTTTATTTTATACGTGCAAAAAGCATCACTTACATAGAAACGCAGTTGTTCAAATCAATGGGAAGATGCACAACTTAGCATATAAACATATAAATTGAGATTTCTTCGTCAAAACTAGTGTTCTTGATAGACTTTCAATCGGTTCCATTGCTCTGATTGATTTAAAATCTTGATCAGTTCATTGTTTTTGCTTAGCCAAGTGACTGACTCCCATTCGGTTCTCACTGATTCAACCAGCCTTGCTCTTGATGTCTTTCAGCGCCTGTTTTGCAGCCGCACACTTGGCCGCCCTCAAGTTGATTCCCACTCCGATGTAGGAAGACAATGCAGTGACTGTGACTCGCACTTGCACCTTGTGATCCAGGGTCAAGACTGCTCGAGACACGTTCGGCGCACCAGATGAGTCTAGGTCCGTGGTGGCCTTCTCATAGAGTAGTTTTGCATAAAGCACAGCGACTGTTGGTCACGCTACCTTATTTCCAGGAGAATCAAATCGTGCAACTTTTTAGTCTAATACCAGTCCTAATCTCAATCTTCTACTTCGTAGTCTCAAAAGATCTAGATCTCCTGTTAACCTTGCGACAACAGAAAATAAGCAACTGATTTCAATCTGTTTTATCAGTTCTCTGGCTGAAACTATAAATCGTTTCAGCTTTACAATTTATCTTAAGTTTTAGTTATGGATTATGATTGGCTAGTTATAATTATTTTACAGTGGTAAAAATCAATACTTGATTTGAACTGGTTTCAAAATTTTTCTCATGAATAAGAACCATTTGCAAGTTTGTAATGAGTATCAGTCAAGGGGAATAAGACCTTCTGAAATTTCTTACCATGAAAAAAGCATCCCATGCGTTGAAAGAGAATGTTTTTTTTTAAAGCTCGAGAACTTCTTTGCCTTACGTTTTCCCTACTATACACACTTTAGTCACATTGTTTTTGCAGCGGTATGGGTCTTTTTACTTATTTTGCGTACATTTCTTTATTTTGCGATTTTGTGTTTCTCAATGTATGAATACAGAGAGCAAGGACACTGATCGCAGTGATTTTTTGCTGAATACAATTGTAATCACATTAGCAGAATTCTAATAGGGCTGAAATTTGAGCAGATATAAAGCGGGTCATTTTTTCTTGGAACTATTTTTTTTTTCTGGTGTGCCTTTTTTCCGTTTTTTTCTCTGGTCTGCATATAATGTTGCACCTTGTTTGCGAAAAAAATTGAATAATTTACTAAGCATTCCAGGCATTCTATATTTTTGGTTGAGTTTATTTACGAGTCGACTTATAACTGTGAACAAAACATTTTGAGATGGTATTGAAATTCGATTTGGTAATTCTAGCCAATCCGATTGAAGTGAAGTAGTTACTACAGTTCAAGGTGTTGTAATATTGATTTTGGGCGGAATAAATGAAAAGACCCTAAATCATCAAAGGTGCAGATTTTTTTAACTAATAATCCCTCTGCCACCCTAAGTATTTAATATATCATAACAAACTTTGAATCAACTTAACATCCCCTTTAAAATAAATACGCAAAGCGCTGCGTGTATAATGCTCTATTCTGATTGGCTGAAAAAAGCTCAAAAGAACAACCAAGTTAACATCCTACCCTTAAACTGCTTTGGCAGCTATGTTTTGACTGGTAGGCCACCAAGCCGATGGGTCAACCAAACCAAAAAAAATGTTAACATTCCAGCAGCCCAAAAAATTGATTTTATTATGCAAAAGACATTCAGATTGTCTCTGTTAATGTGCATGCTTTACGCAATCATGGTGTAATTTCGGCCTCAAGCCATGGCGGTATGGAAGATGCAGAACAACAGTGCCGAGGAATATCTGTAATTCGAAAAAAAAATATTGTACTGTTCCAGGGCAAAAACAGTGACATAAAAACAACAGTACTGCAACTGTACAGTTTTTTCTTGTTTCACTTGATTTTTCCTGGAACAGTTTTGAGTAAAATATATCACTAGTTTTACTCTGAAACAGTGCTGATTGTTTTTGGCAGACCAATCTGGGTGCCAAAAAAGTTTGTTGAGAAATTTCAAAAATCATAAAACTTCGGCACTGTTGAACAAGTTTTTAGTTTCGGAACTTTTGAACGCCCGCCTTTGAATGTATGGCGGTTTGTTGAGCATCCGCCAATGAAATACGAAAAACTGAAACTTTCAAAAACTCTGGGGTCTTCATTTCCATTCGCAATAGAATTACAAGGCCAAGCAATGAACAGAAAAGTCTATGAACAGAATGCTTCAGAGCAGAACCGTAAAAACACTTATAGTGATAACTCTCTCCCAAAAACCGGGTGGTTGCTGCACGTCGGGGCCCCAGGCCCGGGCCGAGGGTTCGACTTATAGTTCGACTGTCTCAACCAAATTTTTCTATATTTCGAGTTTTTGTTCGACTTAAATTCTTCCTCGACCGCGGAATTTTAGTCAAAAAAGTGTCTTTCCTCGACTTTCAAAGTCTAAACTTAAATCGAGCACTTCGAGCCGGGTGCGAATAAACCACGCCATTTTTTTTTCACGAACAGTTTGTTTCACTTACGTTCCTTTTGTCTCGACCAAAATCAGCTATGCTTCGACTTTGTGCTACACTTGGTTGGCAATCAAATTCGAAACGTAAGTCGAGCACATCGACCCGGGTGCGAATAAACCACAAGATTTTTTCATACATAGTTTGTGCCGCACATCGGGGCTCCGTGCCCAAAACGAGGTACCCGACAAACATTTCGAATGTCTCAAATCAGCTATGTTTGGGTTTTGTGCTAAGACTAAAATTTCTTCACGATCGTGGAATCTCAGTCGAAAAACTGCACTTGCTCGGCCCGTGTGCGAATGACCCAAAAGGCTTTTTCATGAACAGCTTGTGCCTCTGAAATGATAACCCATGTTGAAGTGTCAGGAATAGTCACCGCTGATTCAGCAGTATACCATGAATCAGTATTGTAAGTGTAATGAGCATGGATAAATGGCCCCTGATCTGGGCCTAAAACAGCTATGATTGTTTCATTTAGCACGGAATCATGGATAAATCAAAATGACAAGGGTTTTCCGAAAAACAGTGCTGCTTCAGAGATAAATCAGCACTATATCTGAAAATCATCGCTGTATTAGAGATGATTCTAAGCTGATTCAGATCTGGCATTTACAGCGCGCTGATTCATACAAAATTCAGTGCGTATTCCGAAGTTCATGTATGATTTAGTTCTGGTCATGGATAAAAGCAGAGAGCAACCATTGATGTTTTTTTTCTTCTTTTTTTCAATAGTCATATTCCAACACAACTCGATATCAGATCACGAGGCGGTAAAAACTGAAGTACTTTTTCCAACTTAAGACACACGTTTATTTAAAAAAATAAAATCAGGACTTTTGGATAACCAGATTTTGCTGAAGTTCAATTTTGCGCTCTGGCAGAGCTCTGAAATGATTACGTTAAAAAGGTGGAATGATTGTTTTTCACAGCTCCTGTTAGTGATTCAGTCTACTTGTGACACCTTATATTCCTCAGTTACTTATAAAAAAATATTTAAAAAAGCTGGAGAACAGCTCAAAACAAATTTAAAAGTGATAAAAAAGAAATCCTACAAAAAAATTGAATAATAAGTATAATTGTAACCTTATCAAACTCCAGTTACAAAAAAAGATTAAAAAAATTGTGTCGAAAAAGCAACAAACGCTTTCTAGAAAAAAAGACTTGAAAGCAAGAGGCATAAAAACTCAAAAAATTGTCATAAAATCATAGGTGAGATCAAAAAAGTAAGAACAAACGAGTTCAAAGCTAAACAGTCCGACTGCGTAAAAAATTAATTTTTTTTTAATTGAAATAGATCAGAAGCTTCTGAAAAGTAATACAGCACCAAAACTACTAGAAGAAGTTTCTTAGAATGAAAATACAACAATTTTGAAAACCTTTCTCTCCAAGAAGTTTGGGCAGTAATTAACAACATCAATAAAAAGAACGTATTGATTGTTGCAACTAAAGTAATAACCTAATTTAAAAATTTAGTCCGTGTATGTCTGATCGGTTTTTTTTTTAACCAATGTGTGGCTTTATCAAAATATCTTTGAACTTTTAAGGCTCATCAAGTTCAACCAATTCCTAAAAAAAAGACACATTGACAGATTGTGGTAATTACAGACCTATTCTACTCTACCAATAATAGGAAAACTTTAAAAATTGAAAAAAATTTGCTTGAGACTTTTTTTGAGAAAATACGATTAAGTAACAGCATGTCAGTATGGATTCCTAACAAAACTCAATTGGTGATGTCTTCGAGCTCAGTGAACAAATAATTGAGGATTTAGAAAAAAAAATGTGGCTCCTTGTGTAGGTTCATAGAACTTATAAAAGCCTTCGACACAGGTTATCTCAAAATCGTACGAAAAAAGCAGACTTTATGGTTTACGCGTAAAGATAATATTCTTTTGATGTCATACCTTGAGATTCGCAAACAGTATGTTAGTCAAGCCAATTCATTATTGACATTCGAACAATCAACTATGTTGTAACCACAAGAATTAGTCCTGGGTTTTCTGGATTTAAATCTTCCAAACTTCTGCACGCTTTGTAAAGGGGTATTGCTTGATTATCATTGTGCATTGTAAACGACAATTAAAACATGAAATCAGCAGCAGTTGAACTTTCATTTAAGCAATGTTGAAAATTGGTTTTTGGAGATTAGCTTTAAATAAACAAGAATCAACAGCCAACTGAGAATTTAACAGAATATAAAAAGAAAATATTAATACTAGATCCCATAAATTTTTAGTTCTAGTAAGGCATGAAAAAATAATTTTCATAACACATCGAAAAAACTTTGAAAAGGTCAGCAAAATCTTAGTCGATGATCCATTAACTCAGATAATTTATTTACATTTACACTGCACAAGATATACAGAATGATGAATGATTATTCAACCAATACATCAGTGTAGTGTACTGATCTATGACACAGTTAAAGCGACAGGACTTTATAAAAAAAAGAAATCCTGCAAAAAAATTGTGTGGTGGAATTTTTTAAAACTAAAATTTGGGAAAATTTGAAACATACTCGGAGCAAACCTAAACTCCGTCTGATTCGAGAGTTACATGTATAATAACTTGTTAAAGTGAGGGTTGAAAAAAATTATGAATCGATTTTGTGGAAATAAAAAACTTCGTGAAAATTAAAGTGAACAGGAGATAACAGAAAAGAAGAAAAAATTCTCGGCAGAAATATTCTTCCTACGGGAGCAAAAAAAAACCGAAAAATGTTTTTTTAAATAATTAGTTTTTACAATTGGATAAAGATATTGTGGTTTACAAAACTACCAATGACTCTTTGCTATCGTTTTTTCATAAGAAAAGACTTATCTATATTTGTGACAACAACGATTTTTTAAGAACTTTATGGCAAATTTCCATCCCTTTCTTGTAGTTCATTTTTGGTTATCTTGTTGTGATTGTTGGACAACACCTAATTGGTGATATTTGCGTATGTTTTCAGATTCTTTCTCTTTGTTCAGTTTTTGGTATTTGAAGAATTTTTGCGGTCCTCTCCGAGCTGTCTATTTTATCTAGACATTGCTCATGGAGATGCCATCCGACAGCCTGATGCTTTTTGGTATTCTAAATTAAATGGTGCCTTTCGAACAAAAAAATAAACGTAAGATTTTCAGAATGTATGGTTATAAGTTTTGGCATAAAAAAATTTAAAAAATGATTTGCTTTGTGTACTATAGCAGCCACTCCTGCAGCACATATTTTTGGGTCCTGTGAAAAATTCACTAACCCGTAATGTTCATGCAGTAAATTCTAGAGTGCGTCAAGCTGTGGATCGGATTTGTAATTGGAGTCCGATTGTTTTTTCAACCATTAAATCTGTTCAAAAAACATCATTCTGATCAAAAAGCCCACAAAAAAACTTCAAAAAAGCATCATTTTTGGGTTTTTTAATTCAAAAATGGCTGCAGCGTGCAGTTAAAATCTGAATTTCTTAGCAGGGGAGACCTAGAATTTTCTGGAGTGGGAGGAAGGAGTTTCGAAAATGTTCTCACATTTTTTTAGGTTGACAAAATTGATTCTCCGAGCTCTCCCAAAACACTAAAAAAACCCCTGTTTTGACCAATTTTCCGCGCGATTTTTGAAAAGTTCCAAAAACTTTGTTACGTTTTTGTAGGTTGACAAAATTGATTCTCCGAGCTCTCCCAAAGCGCTAGAAATCCCCTGTTTTGGCCAATATTCTGCGCGATTTTTGAAAAATTCAAAATTTTTGTCATATTTTTTTAGGTTGACAAATTAGTTCTCCGAGCTCTGCCAAAGCACTAAAAACCCCCTGTTTTGGCCAATTTTCTGCGCAATTTTTGAAAAGTTTCATGATTTTTCTCACATTTTTTTAAGTTGACAAAATTGATTCTCAGAGCTCTCCCAAAGCACTAAAAATACCCTGTTTTTGGCCAATTTTCTGACAATTTTCTGCGCAAAAAAAGTGTTATCATGGACTTTTTGGAAAATTTTGTCCCCGCCCTCTAAATTCACCCTTGTTTGGGAAGAAAACTTGGGGAAATTTACGTTCAGTTTCAGGGACATGAACACAGGTCAAAAGCGGTCGCAGCGTGCAGTTAAAATCTGAATTTTTTAGCAGGGGTGATCAAGGAATTTCTGGAGTGGGAGGAAGGAATTTCAAAAATTTTCTCACAATTTTTTAGGTTGACAAAGTTGATTGTCTGAGCTCTCCCAAAGCATTAAAAATACTCTGTTTTGGCAAATTTTCTGCGCGAGTTTTGAAAACTTTCAAAAATTTTGTCACATTTTTTAGATTGACAAAATTGATTCTCCGAGCTCTCCCAAAACACTTAAATCCCCTATTTTGAAAATTTTCTGCGCGAATTTCGCAAATTTTTTAAAATTTTGTTTTGTTTTTTTTTAGGTTGACAAAATTGATTCTCCGAGTTCTGCCAAATCACTAAAAATCCCCTGTTTTGGCCAATTTTCTGCGCAAACTTTGAAAAGTTTCATAAATTTTCTCACATTTTTTCAAGTTGAAAAATTGATTCAGCACTAAAAATACCCTGTTTTTGGCTAATTTTCTGACAATTTTCTGCGCAGAAAATGTTTTCATGGACTTTTTGGAAAATTTCGACCAAAAACTTTCCATTTTTGGCGCGCGCTCCGCCCTCAAAGTTAGTATATGTTGGGGCTAACGGTACCCTTATAAAGTTTTAATGGTCTCTAAACAAAATTGGATGTCTCAAATTAGTACAAAGGGATATCTCAAGTCAACTCCCTGAGCGAAGGGGACTTTCGCCCGCTACTGCCTCCGTCCCCGCCCTCTAAATTCACCCTTGCTTGGGCAGAAAACTTAGGAAAATTTGCGTTCAGTTTCAAGGACATGAACACAGGTCAAAAGCGGTCGCAGCGTGCAGTTAAATTCTGAATATTTTAGCAGGGGTGATCTAGGAATTTCTGTAGTGGGAGGAAGGAATTTCAAAACTTTTCTCACAATCTTTAGGTTGACAAAGTTGATTCTCCGCGCTCTCCCAAAGCAATAAAATTACTCTGTTGTGGCAAATTTTCTGCGCGAATTTTGAAAAGTTTCAAAAAGTTTGTCACATTTTCTAGGTTGACAAAATTGATTCTCCGAGCTCTTCCAAAACACTAAAAATCCCCTGTTTTGACCAATTTTCTGCACGAATTTTGAAAAGTTTCATATATTTTCTCCCATTTTTTTAAGTTGACAAAATTGATTCTCTGAGTTCTCCCAAAGCACTAAAAATACCCTGTTTTTGGCCAATTTTCTGCCAATTTTTTGCGCTAAAAGCTGTTTTCATGGAATTTTTGGAAAGTTTTGACCAAAAACTTTCCATTTTTGGCACGCGCTCCCCCCTCAAAATTAGTATATGTTGAGGCCAAAGGTACCCTTATAAAATTTTAAGTGTCTCTAAACAAAAACGACTGTCTCAAAATAGAACAAAGGGATATCTCAAGTCGACTCCCTGAGCGAAGGGGACTTTCGTCCGCGCCCGCCTCCGTCCCGCCCTCTAAATTCACCCTTGCTTGGGAAGAAAACTTGGGGAAATTTGCGTTCAATTTCAAGGACATGAACACAGGTCAAAAGAGGTAGCAGCGTGCAGCTAAAATCTGAATTTTTTAGCAGGGGTGATCCAGGAATTTCTGGAGTCGGAGGAAGGAATTTCAAAAATTTTCTCACATTTTTTTAGGTTGACTAAAATGATACTCCGAGCTCTCCCAAAGCCTTAAACAAACTCTCTTTGGCAAATTTTCTGCGCGAATATTGAAAAGTTTCAAAAGTTTTGTCACATTTTTTAGGTTGACAAAATTGATTCTCCGAGCTCTCCCAAAACACTAAAAATCCCCTGTTTTGAACAATTTTCTGCGCATATTTTGAAAAGTTTCAAAAATTTTGTCACATTTTTTAGGTTGACGAAATTGATTCTCCGAGCTCTGTCAAAGCACTAAAAATGCCCTGTTTTGGCCAATATTCTGCGCAAATTTTGAAAATTTTCATAAATTTTGTCACATTTTTTAGGTTGACGAAATTGATTCTCCGAGCTCTGCCAAAGCACTAAAAATCCCCTGTTTTTGCCATTATTCTGCGCAAATTTTGAAAAGTTTCATAAATTTTCTCACATTTTTTTAGTTGACAAAATTGATTCTCTGAGCTTTCCCAAAGCACTAAAAATACCCTGTTTTTGGCCAATTTTCTGACAATTTTTCTGCGCAAAAAAGTGTTTTCATGGACTTTTTGGAAAATTTTGACCAAAAACTTTCCATTTTTGGCGCGCGCTCCGCTCTCAAAATTAGTATATGTTGGGGCTAAAGGTACCCTTATAAAGTTTTAATTGTCTCTAGACAAATTTGGATGTCTCAAAATAGTACAAAGGGATATCTCAAGTCGACTCCCTGAGCGAAGGGGACTTTCGTCCGCGCCCGCCTCCGTCCCGCCCTCTAAATTCACCCTTGCTTGGGAAGAAAACTTGGGGAAATTTGCGTTCAATTTCAAGGACATGAACACAGGTCAAAAGAGGTAGCAGCGTGCAGCTAAAATCTGAATTTTTTAGCAGGGGTGATCCAGGAATTTCTGGAGTCGGAGGAAGGAATTTCAAAAATTTTCTCACATTTTTTTAGGTTGACTAAAATGATACTCCGAGCTCTCCCAAAGCCTTAAACAAACTCTCTTTGGCAAATTTTTCTGCGCGAATATTGAAAAGTTTCAAAAGTTTTGTCACATTTTATAGGTTGACAAAATGGATTCTCCGAGCTCTCCCAAAACACTAAAAATCCCCTGTTTTGAACAATTTTCTGCGCATATTTTGAAAAGTTTCAAAAATTTTGTCACATTTTTTAGGTTGACGAAATTGATTCTCCGAGCTCTGCCAAAGCACTAAAAATCCCCTGTTTTTGCCATTATTCTGCGCAAATTTTGAAAAGTTTCATAAATTTTCTCACATTTTTTTAGTTGACAAAATTGATTCTCTGAGCTTTCCCAAAGCACTAAAAATACCCTGTTTTTGGCCAATTTTCTGACAATTTTTCTGCGCAAAAAAGTGTTTTCATGGACTTTTTGGAAAATTTTGACCAAAAACTTTCCATTTTTGGCGCGCGCTCCGCTCTCAAAATTAGTATATGTTGGGGCTAAAGGTACCCTTATAAAGTTTTAATTGTCTCTAGACAAATTTGGATGTCTCAAAATAGTACAGAGGGATATCTCAAGTCGACTCCCTGAACGAAGGGGACTTTCGTCCGCGCCCGCCTCCGTCCCGCCCTCTAAATTCACCCTTGCTTGGGAAGAAAACTTGGGGAAATTTGCGTTCAATTTCAAGGACATGAACACAGGTCAAAAGAGGTAGCAGCGTGCAGCTAAAATCTGAATTTTTTAGCAGGGGTGATCCAGGAATTTCTGGAGTCGGAGGAAGGAATTTCAAAAATTTTCTCACATTTTTTTAGGTTGACTAAAATGATACTCCGAGCTCTCCCAAAGCCTTAAACAAACTCTCTTTGGCAAATTTTCTGCGCGAATATTGAAAAGTTTCAAAAGTTTTGTCACATTTTTTAGGTTGACAAAATTGATTCTCCGAGCTCTCCCAAAACACTAAAAATCCCCTGTTTTGAACAATTTTCTGCGCATATTTTGAAAAGTTTCAAAAATTTTGTCACATTTTTTAGGTTGACGAAATTGATTCTCCGAGCTCTGTCAAAGCACTAAAAATGCCCTGTTTTGGCCAATATTCTGCGCAAATTTTGAAAATTTTCATAAATTTTGTCACATTTTTTAGGTTGACGAAATTGATTCTCCGAGCTCTGCCAAAGCACTAAAAATCCCCTGTTTTTGCCATTATTCTGCGCAAATTTTGAAAAGTTTCATAAATTTTCTCACATTTTTTTAGTTGACAAAATTGATTCTCTGAGCTTTCCCAAAGCACTAAAAATACCCTGTTTTTGGCCAATTTTCTGACAATTTTTCTGCGCAAAAAAGTGTTTTCATGGACTTTTTGGAAAATTTTGACCAAAAACTTTCCATTTTTGGCGCGCGCTCCGCTCTCAAAATTAGTATATGTTGGGGCTAAAGGTACCCTTATAAAGTTTTAATTGTCTCTAGACAAATTTGGATGTCTCAAAATAGTACAAAGGGATATCTCAAGTCGACTCCCTGAGCGAAGGGGACTTTCGTCCGCGCCCGCCTCCGTCCCGCCCTCTAAATTCACCCTTGCTTGGGAAGAAAACTTGGGGAAATTTGCGTTCAATTTCAAGGACATGAACACAGGTCAAAAGAGGTAGCAGCGTGCAGCTAAAATCTGAATTTTTTAGCAGGGGTGATCCAGGAATTTCTGGAGTCGGAGGAAGGAATTTCAAAAATTTTCTCACATTTTTTTAGGTTGACTAAAATGATACTCCGAGCTCTCCCAAAGCCTTAAACAAACTCTCTTTGGCAAATTTTCTGCGCGAATATTGAAAAGTTTCAAAAGTTTTGTCACATTTTTTAGGTTGACGAAATTGATTCTCCGAGCTCTGTCAAAGCACTAAAAATGCCCTGTTTTGGCCAATATTCTGCGCAAATTTTGAAAATTTTCATAAATTTTGTCACATTTTTTAGGTTGACGAAATTGATTCTCCGAGCTCTGCCAAAGCACTAAAAATCCCCTGTTTTTGCCATTATTCTGCGCAAATTTTGAAAAGTTTCATAAATTTTCTCACATTTTTTTAGTTGACAAAATTGATTCTCTGAGCTTTCCCAAAGCACTAAAAATACCCTGTTTTTGGCCAATTTTCTGACAATTTTTCTGCGCAAAAAAGTGTTTTCATGGACTTTTTGGAAAATTTTGACCAAAAACTTTCCATTTTTGGCGCGCGCTCCGCTCTCAAAATTAGTATATGTTGGGGCTAAAGGTACCCTTATAAAGTTTTAATTGTCTCTAGACAAATTTGGATGTCTCAAAATAGTACAAAGGGATATCTCAAGTCGACTCCCTGAGCGAAGGGGACTTTCGTCCGCGCCCGCCTCCGTCCCGCCCTCTAAATTCACCCTTGCTTGGGAAGAAAACTTGGGGAAATTTGCGTTCAATTTCAAGGACATGAACACAGGTCAAAAGAGGTAGCAGCGTGCAGCTAAAATCTGAATTTTTTAGCAGGGGTGATCCAGGAATTTCTGGAGTCGGAGGAAGGAATTTCAAAAATTTTCTCACATTTTTTTAGGTTGACTAAAATGATACTCCGAGCTCTCCCAAAGCCTTAAACAAACTCTCTTTGGCAAATTTTCTGCGCGAATATTGGAAAGTTTCAAAAGTTTTGTCACATTTTTTAGGTTGACAAAATGGATTCTCCGAGCTCTCCCAAAACACTAAAAATCCCCTGTTTTGAACAATTTTCTGCGCATATTTTGAAAAGTTTCAAAAATTTTGTCACATTTTTTAGGTTGACGAAATTGATTCTCCGAGCTCTGTCAAAGCACTAAAAATGCCCTGTTTTGGCCAATATTCTGCGCAAATTTTGAAAATTTTCATAAATTTTGTCACATTTTTAGGTTGACGAAATTGATTCTCCGAGCTCTGCCAAAGCACTAAAAATCCCCTGTTTTTGCCATTATTCTGCGCAAATTTTGAAAAGTTTCATAAATTTTCTCACATTTTTTTAGTTGACAAAATTGATTCTCTGAGTTTTCCCAAAGCACTAAAAATACCCTGTTTTTGGCCAATTTTCTGACAATTTTTCTGCGCAAAAAAGTGTTTTCATGGACTTTTTGGAAAATTTTGACCAAAAACTTTCCATTTTTGGCGCGCGCTCCGCTCTCAAAATTAGTATATGTTGGGGCTAAAGGTACCCTTATAAAGTTTTAATTGTCTCTAGACAAATTTGGATGTCTCAAAATAGTACAAAGGGATATCTCAAGTCGACTCCCTGAGCGAAGGGGACTTTCGTCCGCGCCCGCCTCCGTCCCGCCCTCTAAATTCACCCTTGCTTGGGAAGAAAACTTGGGGAAATTTGCGTTCAATTTCAAGGACATGAACACAGGTCAAAAGAGGTGGCAGCGTGCAGCTAAAATCTGAATTTTTTAGCAGGGGTTATCCAGGAATTTCTGGAGTCGGAGGAAGGAATTTCAAAAATTTTCTCACATTTTTTTAGGTTGACTAAAATCATACTCCGAGCTCTCCCAAAGCCTTAAACAAACTCTCTTTGGCAAATTTTCTGCGCGAATATTGAAAAGTTTCAAAAGTTTTGTCACATTTTTTAGGTTGACAAAATTGATTCTCCGAGCTCTCCCAAAACACTAAAAATCCCCTGTTTTGAACAATTTTCTGCGCATATTTTGAAAAGTTTCAAAAATTTTGTCACATTTTTTAGGTTGACGAAATTGATTCTCCGAGCTCTGTCAAAGCACTAAAAAAGCCCTGTTTTGGCCAATATTCTGGGCAAATTTTGAAAATTTTCATGAATTTTGTCACATTTTTTAGGCTGACGAAATTGATTCTCCGAGCTCTCCCAAAGCACTAAAAATACCCTGTTTTTGGCCAATTTTCTGCCAATTTTTTGCGCTAAAAGCTGTTTTCATGGAATTTTTGGAAAGTTTTGACCAAAAACTTTCCATTTTTGGCACGCGCTCCCCCCTCAAAATTAGTATATGTTGAGGCCAAAGGTACCCTTATAAAATTTTAAGTGTCTCTAAACAAAAACGACTGTCTCAAAATAGAACAAAGGGATATCTCAAGTCGACTCCCTGAGCGAAGGGGACTTTCGTCCGCGCCCGCCTCCGTCCCGCCCTCTAAATTCACCCTTGCTTGGGAAGAAAACTTGGGGAAATTTGCGTTCAATTTCAAGGACATGAACACAGGTCAAAAGAGGTAGCAGCGTGCAGCTAAAATCTGAATTTTTTAGCAGGGGTGATCCAGGAATTTCTGGAGTCGGAGGAAGGAATTTCAAAAATTTTCTCACATTTTTTTAGGTTGACTAAAATGATACTCCGAGCTCTCCCAAAGCCTTAAACAAACTCTCTTTGGCAAATTTTCTGCGCGAATATTGAAAAGTTTCAAAAGTTTTGTCACATTTTTTAGGTTGACAAAATGGATTCTCCGAGCTCTCCCAAAACACTAAAAATCCCCTGTTTTGAACAATTTTCTGCGCATATTTTGAAAAGTTTCAAAAATTTTGTCACATTTTTTAGGTTGACGAAATTGATTCTCCGAGCTCTGTCAAAGCACTAAAAATGCCCTGTTTTGGCCAATATTCTGCGCAAATTTTGAAAATTTTCATAAATTTTGTCACATTTTTTAGGTTGACGAAATTGATTCTCCGAGCTCTGCCAAAGCACTAAAAATCCCCTGTTTTTGCCATTATTCTGCGCAAATTTTGAAAAGTTTCATAAATTTTCTCACATTTTTTTAGTTGACAAAATTGATTCTCTGAGCTTTCCCAAAGCACTAAAAATACCCTGTTTTTGGCCAATTTTCTGACAATTTTTCTGCGCAAAAAAGTGTTTTCATGGACTTTTTGGAAAATTTTGACCAAAAACTTTCCATTTTTGGCGCGCGCTCCGCTCTCAAAATTAGTATATGTTGGGGCTAAAGGTACCCTTATAAAGTTTTAATTGTCTCTAGACAAATTTGGATGTCTCAAAATAGTACAAAGGGATATCTCAAGTCGACTCCCTGAGCGAAGGGGACTTTCGTCCGCGCCCGCCTCCGTCCCGCCCTCTAAATTCACCCTTGCTTGGGAAGAAAACTTGGGGAAATTTGCGTTCAATTTCAAGGACATGAACACAGGTCAAAAGAGGTAGCAGCGTGCAGCTAAAATCTGAATTTTTTAGCAGGGGTTATCCAGGAATTTCTGGAGTCGGAGGAAGGCATTTCAAAAATTTTCTCACATTTTTTTAGGTTGACTAAAATGATACTCCGAGCTCTCCCAAAGCCTTAAACAAACTCTCTTTGGCAAATTTTCTGCGCGAATATTGAAAAGTTTCAAAAGTTTTGTCACATTTTTTAGGTTGACAAAATTGATTCTCCGAGCTCTCCCAAAACACTAAAAATCCCCTGTTTTGAACAATTTTCTGCGCATATTTTGAAAAGTTTCAAAAATTTTGTCACATTTTTTAGGTTGACGAAATTGATTCTCCGAGCTCTGTCAAAGCACTAAAAATGCCCTGTTTTGGCCAATATTCTGGGCAAATTTTGAAAATTTTCATAAATTTTGTCACATTTTTTAGGTTGACGAAATTGATTCTCCGAGCTCTGCCAAAGCACTAAAAATCCCCTGTTTTTGGCCAATTTTCTGCCAATTTTTTGCGCTAAAAGCTGTTTTCATGGAATTTTTGGAAAATTTTGACCAAAAACTTTCCATTTTTGGCGCGCGCTCCGCTCTCAAAATTAGTATATGTTGGGGCTAAAGGTACCCTTATAAAGTTTTAATTGTCTCTAGACAAATTTGGATGTCTCAAAATAGTACAAAGGGATATCTCAAGTCGACTCCCTGAGCGAAGGGGACTTTCGTCCGCGCCCGCCTCCGTCCCGCCCTCTAAATTCACCCTTGCTTGGGAAGAAAACTTGGGGAAATTTGCGTTCAATTTCAAGGACATGAACACAGGTCAAAAGAGGTAGCAGCGTGCAGCTAAAATCTGAATTTTTTAGCAGGGGTGATCCAGGAATTTCTGGAGTCGGAGGAAGGAATTTCAAAAATTTTCTCACATTTTTTTAGGTTGACTAAAATGATACTCCGAGCTCTCCCAAAGCCTTAAACAAACTCTCTTTGGCAAATTTTCTGCGCGAATATTGAAAAGTTTCAAAAGTTTTGTCACATTTTTTAGGTTGACAAAATTGATTCTCCGAGCTCTCCCAAAACACTAAAAATCCCCTGTTTTGAACAATTTTCTGCGCATATTTTGAAAAGTTTCAAAAATTTTGTCACAATTTTTAGGTTGACGAAATTGATTCTCCGAGCTCTGTCAAAGCACTAAAAATGCCCTGTTTTGGCCAATATTCTGCGCAAATTTTGAAAATTTTCATAAATTTTGTCACATTTTTTAGGTTGACGAAATTGATTCTCCGAGCTCTGCCAAAGCACTAAAAATCCCCTGTTTTTGCCATTATTCTGCACAAATTTTGAAAAGTTTCATAAATTTTCTCACATTTTTTTAGTTGACAAAATTGATTCTCTGAGCTTTCCCAAAGCACTAAAAATACCCTGTTTTTGGCCAATTTTCTGACAATTTTTCTGCGCAAAAAAGTGTTTTCATGGACTTTTTGGAAAATTTTGACCAAAAACTTTCCATTTTTGGCGCGCGCTCCGCTCTCAAAATTAGTATATGTTGGGGCTAAAGGTACCCTTATAAAGTTTTAATTGTCTCTAGACAAATTTGGATGTCTCAAAATAGTACAAAGGGATGTCTCAAGTCGACTCCCTGAGCGAAGGGGACTTTCGCCCGCCCCCGCCCTCTAAATTCAACCTTGCTTGGGAAGAAAATTTGGGAAAGTTTGCGTTCAATTTCAAGGACACGAACACAAAAGCGGTCGCTTCGGTTGCTCTAGGTTTTGTGATGCAAGCAGAAAAATCAATAGTGGTCAAAACGTGAAATTATTGATAATTATTGTCATAAATGTGACTTAATTTCTCTGATTTAATCTATCTTTACACCCTGATCTATCAAAACACATTCCAGTGCCATTGATTTAACCTGTAAATTTCGCAAGAATTTGCGTGTGCTAAAATTTGTCTTCTTTTTTAGTTTTTTTTCTTTTTTTTTTTAGTTCTTTTCAATTTTAGTCATCAATGGTAGGCATGTTCATGCTTCTCCTTGGTTCAAGTTCAATGCTGCCCATGTTTGGGTTGGTATAATCGCCTGGAAATAGAGGTTCAAATGTAGAGGGTCCAAGATCAGAATCCAAATTTGGGTTCGCATATTCATTTAGCATGACGTCAGAATCAGGTGCCGCCAAATTTGGGTTGACATACTCGGCTGCATGGAGCTCATAGTTGGTTGCGTCATTTTGTGAGTTAATATATCCAAATTCTGGGGCCGAGACTTCATACGGATAATTGTATTGACTAAAACATCCAAAAAGAACACAATTTGAAGAACCTTTGAAATTATATACTGATCGTTTTTCATTCTTCGCTTTGAATTCAATTTGATTTTTGACCTCTGATTCAAACCTATTCTAGTTTTATTTTTGATTGCGAAAAACTAACTTTGCGGGTTTGGCTCAAAAAGCTAGTATAATTTCAATGTAGTGACTTAATAATTGAGATACAACTCTTAAATTTTTTTTTTTCAAAACAGAACTTCTTCAACTTCAGAGTGTTTTCAAAACTTGTTTTTTATAATTTTTCTCTCATTTCACAATCATTTGGGTTATTGAAATGATTCAAGTTGCAATAGGCAGCAAAAATTTCCGAATTCTGATGATACAATTCATTGAGTTGTATTGTTTTTTTTAATCACGCATGTTATCCCGATTGAATTAATTTTCACTGAACTTAGTGCTGAAAAAACTTCTATAGTGCTGATCTGATTCAAACAACCGGAGAAAATAAAACACAATTTCTATTCCGAATAAATTTGGCCAAAAAATGATAAGGACAAAAATTGGTTGAAACTTCACCAGCCTTTTTATGGTGCGTTTTGTAATGCAGAACTTTAAAAATTACACCTTTAAGATGGGTCAATTGATTTGGTTCAAATTTAAGGAGGTAAACAGGGTCAATTGTAGTTATTCTTGCATCAAATGAGCCTGCTTACCTCCCTAATTTTGAATCAAATCAAATGACCCGTCTTAATAGTGTATTTTTGATTTAGTCAGCAAAATTTTTCTTATCTTCAGAAAATAATCAATCTGGGCTACAATTTACGAAAAATTTTCTAATTAAGGAAATGAAAAACATATTTGAGTTTTAGAAGCTGTTTCTACCATATGCAGTGCCAGCTTTCAACCACCATCAGCAAATTACTATCCCAAAGGTTGAATTGTCCGAGTAATCGAAAAAGATTATAGTTGGCTTTTGTTAATTACTTGTTCCTACTTTTGAAGAATAGTTTTGCTAAGTTTGTTTGTTTCTCATAATGAATTTCGACTTTTCAATTAGCCAATTTTGACAATTTGACTCCCTGACATCAGAAAAATTCCCCTATTTGGTTCGCTTTTAGATCAGCCATTTTTGTTTTCTTTAGGTTCCTCCTAAAATGCGGCAAAGCTTCCGAAAAGTGCTTAAAAACGCCTTTTCGTCCTGTTTCTTTCAAAAATTCGACTGCAGTGCAAAAAAATTGGTCAAAGTATGGTCTTCATTTATATTTAGGATAGTTAAAAAAGACAATTTGGCTGGCATTAAAAAATAAGTTCGACTAAATTTTCAAACACTTTTTGGAAATCCGCCACCACCCTCGAGAAAATCTTAGAAATGTTTCTGCCTGTTAATCCTTTCTCTGCAAAGTTATGGAGCTTACAAAACAACTAAATTAGTCCAAATTGGGATATTAACGCGTGACATATTTGCTTCCCTTGAAGCGCAAGCGGAGAATCAAGTGATTCCAATTGATCCTTTTGTAGCTGAAGCAAGTAATTTGATTCAATTAATACGTTAGCAGTCGCAAAATTTATCCATTTCAATGCGTATGACAGGATAAAACGAAGAGATAAAGCAAGAAAAAACTTTTTCCTTCCTGGTTATTTCTTTTTTTACCGAAGTATAAAATTCAGGATTCTGCCCAGATACGAGCAGTGTTGTTTTGATATACACAAACTCACTCAAACTCGCTCAGCATAACCGCTACAACCTTTACTTTGCTGATTGCATGCATTTAGTGATGATGTAGTGATGCTACCAAACGTTCAATTGTTCGTTCGAAGAAAACTTTCTAAGCAATCGCGAAAATTCGGTCAGCATCTTACTTGACAGCGTCTTATTGAGTTGTTGACATTGAGTATCCGAAACTGGCAAAAACAATTTTAGGCATATCATTCTCGACTAACCCGTTTGAGCGTGCTTTCAGCCCTACTGGAAGCGTTGTTACCAAGAAAAGGCCAAAACTTACTGGAGATCGAGAGAAGATGAAAATACTCTGCAAGAAAAATGAAAAATTTTCAAAGCAATATTGATCTTCAATTTTTTTCAAGAACAGAAAACCCAATAAAATACTGAATATTCGACTGTTCGACAATTGTTCAAATGTGTTTGGCGAAAATTCGAAGGCCATTTCCGAACAAATGTTCCACCACTAAATAGGTCAGGTTAGGCAAGCTTCTTGCTCATTAAGTCTGTGCCGCTAAAACTATAAGGCAAATCTTGTACCTGCTGGATGCTTATTTTTTAACAAAGGGTTCATTACGAGGCCAAACTGTGTATTTTGTGAATTGTAAGCAAGTTCTGCACCAAAGACGCTCCCTTTGTTCTTATTTTGTACTTTTATTCTCTTTGATCGTTCCGATCAAACTGTAACATGCTAAAAACTTGTCTCTGGAATCCAGGAACATACAGACGCAAAAATGTGCGCCTATCCAGTGCACATTTTGACCTCGTAATGTTGAAGCGAAAATGTAGAACAAAAAACTTCTGGGGTTCATTATTGAAATTTCATAAACCTCTTTTTAACCACTGACAGAAAATGGGAACTGATAGGTAGCTCGACCTCTTACTGTTCAGTTTTGAGCAAACAAACAATAAACAGCGTATATAAATAGTTTCAGTGAGACCTAAAAAATTAGACGACAAGCTAATTTAAAGACCGTATCTAACTGAAGTTAGACAATAAGAAATTGAGTTATCATTTTTTTTGAATGAAGCTACAAAAAAAAACAAAAAAAGGATTATTTTTAACGAATTGATCGAAAGTATCAATGTAACAATGTAATCCATAAATAAATTTTTTATAAAAAAAGTACATTTTGAAATGCATAAACTATCCAACCGCGACTTCAATAACCTAATTTATATCCTAATTATTTACAGTTATCATCTAAATTCTGTTACTATCTTCGTCCAATTTATTTCCTTGTCTTCTAATTTCCTTAGCCCCAGTTACGCTTGATTAATGGATACTAAGTCGTTATTCGGACACCGAGCGTAATCAGAAGAATACTGAGATCAATTGATTGACAAAATTTGCATGAAGTATTATTAGAACTTGAAATTGTTAACTTCACTCGCATTTAAGAAAAGTGAAAAAAAGATCAACTATAATAGTTTCTCGTGGACTAAAATGATGTAAATATAATCGATTCCCGTGTTACGTTCAGACAAAAAAATCGGACTAAAAAGGATTCAAATCCAATTTTTTCTCGCCAAAACAAAATGCATTATAATTCATTTGGAATCCATTATAATGGATTTTATAGTAAGTAGGAAATCACCTTGAAACGGATTTTTTTTTCACATTATTTTGATTCGCGCGTCGTGCAAAGTTTTGCAAGAAATTCTGTATTTATCAAGTGAGTTATGCGAGTTTAAAACGTAGAAAAGATTTTATAAGCGTTGAAATTTGCATCTCAGCAAAGTGGATAAAAGCTACTATAATGTAGTTTCATTGTCAGTGTCCACAAAAGTAAAAGAAAAAAAAACAGAATAAAATGAATGAAAAAATGATTTTTGTTGCCTCAAAAAATAGTAATATTATAATCCATTTTTTATTGATTATAATCGATTTGTTTTCACTTTTGTGAACACTGAGTAGGAAACTCAATTTTAATCAATTTTTATTCATGGAACTTCAATGCGGGCATTACTGTTACAAAAAAAAACAAGTTTTTTATTGAAAAAACAAATTTTGATTGTTAAAACAAGGCAAAAAGCATCCTAAATATAGTTTTTGCTTGCACTTAGCTTTACTCAATTCATATTGATGATCCAAGTTCATTGTGCGCGTCAATCTCCAAGATTATAAAAAAAACGGTTTTTAAACACTTTAATTAATGAGTATTTTCTCGGCAAAATAACTCCGGAAATATAACGGAAATTTGAAAATATAACGATAATTTTATAATGTTTAACAAGCTTTATCATCGGTAACATCGGCCACAATAAACTGCATAACTCAAAGCAAGCTGCAAAAATGGCCAGTATTTGTCCTTGAGACAAATTGCTCTTTTTAAAGGTCAGCCTTAACCAAGGCTGAACCAAATTAGAGCGAAAAGACGGTTAAAATGGGTTTTGGGGGGACCGAACCTGGTTACGGAGCATCCCATCAAGTTCGGTGCACATTCGAGTTCTAGAAAGGAAATGACCTAGTCGGGATTCGAACCGGCGCCAAACCCGCCGGGACGCACCATGTATACGCTTGGCTACTGTCCCTGTATGTATTTACTTTTATATGCATTTATACTCTCGCACATTTACATTTGCGCTGCAACATCCTCCGCCCCTAAAGACGGAAGAACAGGTGCGAGTTTTACGGTCGGTCGTGTCAGCTCGCTCGTAACAGTTTTGATATCGGCGGATCGGGCGCATCCGTCTTTGCCGTAGTGTAGTTTAGCAATACGGGCGAGTGGGTAATGCCCACGTGGGCTGTCGGGTTCGACTACCCAAACCAAGTCGCCGGTTTTCAGTGTGACATCCGAATCATTATGCCACTTTGCTCTCTTGTTGAGAGATGGTACATATTCACGCAGCCAGCGTGACCAAACTGCGTTAGCGTACGATTGTGCTCTGGCGTAACGCTTTTTATGATCAAAGTTTTCTTCGAAACTTAGCGACGGGAAGCTAGCTGCGCTGTGACCGAGAATGAAGTGATTCGGGGTGAGTGCCTCTAGGTCGTGCGGATCGGAACTGACCGGAGTGATCGGTCTTGCGTTAAGTAATTGTTCAACTAGGCAGAGCGTTGTTCCTAGAACTTCCTCAGTTAATCTCCTGCTGCCTAATATGTCGTACAACACTCGCTTAACACTTCTCACTAGCCGCTCCCAGGCGCCACCGTGATGAGGGGCACTGGGCGGGTTAAACTTCCACTTAACGCCTTTGTGGACGAAAACGGCCGGGGCGACTTTGTTCCAATTTTGGACACAGGATAGGAGCTCCTTTTGAGCACCAACAAAATTCGTGCCATTGTCAGAAAGAATGGTTTTGGGGGTACCTCGCCTTGCAATAAATCGCTCTACGCCCATGACGCAGGAACTAGTATCGAGAGATGGAACCAACTCGATGTGAACTGCTCGAGTCGTGAGGCAGGTAAATAGGAAACCCCATCTCTTTTCGGTACTTCGGCGTATTGGCACTTGAAACGGGCCAAAGTAATCAACACCTGTGTTGGAGAAGGGAGGCTGCTTGTAACCCAGTCTTTCAATTGGTAGGTCAGACATAATGGGCACAACTGTTTTTGCTTTGCGCTTACGGCATGTTATGCAAGTATTTTCGATGTTCCCAAGTAACCAGCGCAACTTCAGAACAATGTATTTCAACTGAACGACAGCACGCAGGTAATCCAACCCCTGATGTGCATGTTGAAAGTGCATATGCCTAATCAACATATGAGCAACTCGGTGTCGACCATCCAGTATTATTGGATGTTTGCTATCAAAGTCGGTATCAACAAGACGGCTGATACGTCCAGTTGAACGCAGGATGCCAGCTGGGCCGATGAACGGAGAATATTTAGCAATCCGACTTTTCTTTGTTATCAGTTTATCGGACTGAAGTATTTTCACTTCGGCAGGAAATGATTCGGACTGAGCGAGATAAATGAGTTTCTGCTCGGCAATATCTAACTCGGACGGGTCGGTTATTTCAAGCGTTTTTGTACGGAAGTGTTTATGCGATGGTAGCACACGAAGCATAAACGCTAAAACACGTTTGTACTTTACAATTGAGCTGAATTGATCCCAATTTTTAAACAGACGGATCGACGGCGCTTTCTCAGATGAAGCATCAACAACAAACGTAGATGCAGTCTCAAGGCATGTATCAATGTCACAGAGTGGGCCTTTTAATTGGATCTTTTTGATGACATCAGTGTTCGGCTTGAATGGCCAATCACATGTCCTCAATATACTAGGGCCTCTAACCCAGCTGCTATCCTTGAGGGCTTCCGAAGAAATCCCTCGTGTGCCGGTATCAGCTGGGTTATCGCCACTGAGTACATGATTCCATTGATCAATGGTGGTGGACTCCAAGATTTCACCAGTGCGGTTTCCAACAAACACAGGAAGTTTGTTGCACGAGTTAAGCCACTGGAGAACGGTGGTAGAATCAGTCCACATGAATACATTGCTTACTTTGAAAGTAAGCGCTTTCAAAATCTCTTCTTTGAGTCGAGTCGCAAGCAGAGCAGCCTGAAGCTCTAACTTGGGAATGGAGAGCATCTTCATAGGCGCTACACGGGCTTTCCCAAATACAAAAGCTAACTCGGTCTTTTGCGATTTAGCAAGTCGGGCTCGGAGAAACGATACGGCGCAAAAAACGTCCTGCGAACTGTCACCGAACGTGTGAAGTTCACAGCGGTCGAAAGGTTCGGTAAAGTAGCTACGAGGTATCGCCAGAGTACCTAATAGTGGAAGTCCTGAGTGCCAATCTAGAAATTGCTGTTTAATTTCCTCTGGGAGATCATCATCCCACTTTTGACCACTGATTCTCCATATGTCTTTTAGTAAAAGGCGCGCTTTCACAGTATATGGAGCTACCAGTCCTATTGGATCAAAAACTGAGGAAACAAAACTCAACACGGTGCGTTGAGTAATTGCTTTATCTAGTGGTCGATCAACACCTCTACTTACTACTAGGGTATCTTTTACATGATCCCACCTGAGACCAAGAACATGCGACGATTGGTCTGGACTCTTACAAATATCCTTAACTGACGGGTTGGACTCGCGGTTGTCCGGATTAAGAGCGGTTGTAACTTCGGGTACATTGCTAACAAACTTTGTCAGGTTGAACCCACCTAATTTGAGCATTGCGACTAAGTCTTTACTTAGGCTAAGAGCGTCAGCGGTATTTTCGAACGAGTCAAGATAGTCGTCCATGTAAAACTTCTGGACAACGGCTGAAGCGGCTTCGGGGTATTCAGCTTGATTATCAGAAGCAGTTTTTTGTAGCGCGAAATTCGCACAAGTTGGCGAATCACGAGCGCCAAAAATATGACGGGTGTATTGGTGAACCACCACACTTGAAGTGGGGTCCTCCCGCCACAAAAAACGGAGAGACGGTTGATCTCGCGCAAGTACTCCAACTTGTAAGAACATACCTTCTATGTCCGCTGAGACGGCGTACTTGTGTTGACGGAACCTCAACAGAACAAAAATAAGATTTTGAAGGAGATCCGGGCCAACCAAGAGAGATCTATTTAAGGAAGTGCCATGAAATTTGGATGCTCCATTGAGCACACGGCGCACCTTGCCGGGTTTGTTCGGGTTCAAAACCGGATGGTGTGGAAGATACCACTCACGTTCGGCTCGTGAGCTGGGATCGTGCGGGTTCACGGTTATGACATATCCTTTACTTATATCTTCTCTGATTGTTTCGGTATACTTCTCGCGAAGTAACGGATCTCTATCTAATCTTTTCTCTAACGACTTTAATTGGGCTAATGAAGAATAATAATTGTTAGGCAAGCTAACATCATTATCACTCCACAGCATCGGTACAGTGTAACGCTCACCATCGTGAACGGTTTCAGTTTTTAGGATCGACAAAGCACGCTTGTCTGCGGCGGAACGGGCATCTACTTGCTTGAACGCACCATACGACTCTAACTCATACCAAGTTTTGATTTGGTCGGTCAGAGAAGTATCGTCCGTAACGCAGTTAAAGGAAGAAGAATTTAAGGACGAACGATCAGGAGACGGACCACTAATGACCCAACCTATCGGAAGTCGGACGGCGCACGGTGAGTCAAGTTCATCTCCGAAGACATGTTCGAGGGGTCTTATCGCATGATAGAAGTCCTGTCCTATAACTATCTCAATCTCTTTGTAATTATACGCAGTCGTCTTTAACGGGGCTAGTTGCGGGTATTTGACTTGCAATTCGGAAACGTTTATAACATCGGGTCCTATATACATGTTGTGCTTAACGAAAGCGACAAACGAAAACGAAAATTCACTTTCATTGGGCTTTGCGGAAACTTTCAAGTGAACTCGTTGAGTTTTAGATACCTTGGCTGAGTTAAAACCATCGGTCGTAACATTTACGGGCGTGCCAACTAATTTCAGACGTTCAACGAGTGCCGCGGAAACCCAAGAATGAGTGGAACCGGTGTCACAAAGTGCTAGTGCATTCGAATTTTCCGAACCAGAGGACACATCTACCAACGCAACGGGAAGAATACCTTTTGCAGTTCCCTCACAAGGTTTAACACAAGCTGCGTTGTTTGCAGAAGTAGTGTTTGTATTAGTTTGAGTCGATGGTGATCGGTCGGCCTCTTTGGGCGGGAAAACTTTCTCGGCTCCATGAAGAAGCACATTGTGAGTGCTCTCACAGTCCTGTTTTGGGCATTTTCTTGCCTTTTGGCACTTTCGGAAGGTATGGTTGCCTTGTAAACAAGAAAAACAGAGCTTTTGTTCTGCTACATATTTAGCCCTCTGTGTTGCGTTTTTCTCTTTGAACACGGAACAGTTCCAGAGTGCATGCTGCCCTTTGCATAGCGAGCATGGAGGAAACCTTGTCTTTTCTCTACTTTTCTCATCCTTAGAACTTACCTTAGTGTTACCTGCAAGCACTTTTGTAACTACTTTTTGTTTAACTGGCTGCTCGACTTTGACTAAAGATTTCAATCGCTCATGGCCTTCTGCCTTATTCTTAAGCCAATCGTTGAAGTCTAGCAATGTTAATCGCTGCCAATGTTGTCTAACAGTATGCATGGACCATGCTTCTTTTAGATTTGGAGGAAGCTTACTGACGGCTTGATTTAATAGGTTCACACTTTTCAAGTCGTCATTGAACGACAAAGACCTAAAAACAGCTACGAGCCCAGAAATCACCGCAGAAAAACTTATAACATGGTCAGAGTTGTGCATCTTCAATGCGGGAAAATTCTTCAACTTATCCAAATGTGCACCAACTACAACATGAGGTTGCCCAAACTTTCTCTGGAGAGTTGCTAGAGCATCCTTATACAACACTCCACTGTAGCCGTATTCCGCAATTGCACTCTTGGCTTTGTCTTTAACGTGTGTTTTCAGATATTTGAGTTTTTCATCATCAGTTAGCATAGCCGAATCAACTGTTGCTTGGAACTGCCCGAACCATTCATACCAGTTAAGTGGTTCTCCATCAAACACTTCCAATTTCAACTCCGGTAGACGGTCTTTGCGGCTATGCAGAATGATGTCTGCTAACTCTCTCGCCGAGATGGGTTGTTCGTCGCTATTAGGCACGTAAGACGGGCCCGTAGTGGGCGCAGGATATGTAGGTGGATAACCTTGATGCGCTGTTTCAACAACTGGATGAGTTTGCGGCTGGGTGTAAAACACAGTCCCAAAACTTGCATAAGGAACTACGGTGTTTGGTGGAACAACAGGAGTTGTCACTGAGAAAACGTTTGAGGGCGGTGCGCAGTATTGAGGAACTGGCATCGTTTGCGCAGTCGCGGCAGGTCTCCACAAACTGCTATACGGGTTATAGTGTTCACTTGAGAAACTTGTTGGGTTGTTTGGAACATTTATAGGTTGATGGGATGGCGCTGCAGGCGGCTGATACCCAGTTGAAACGGGGCCGGAATGTGGCTGACTGACCGGAAGCACAGAGGGAATAGGAACGGTTGACGGGACAAATGGTTGAATAATCGGAAGCGAAATGGGAATCGGAACGGTTAATGGAGGAACAAAAGGTTGACTCGCCGGAAGCGAAACTGGATTAGTAACGGTCGACACAGAAGGCGGTGCCACATTAATGGTGGGATTACCAAAGGGCATTGAAGCGGGAATGCTACCACTTGCTTGTGGTATCAGATTGTGATTTTGCGAAACTTCAGCATGAGGTGTTGAAGCTAAGTGTGGAGTAACAAAGTTTGAGCTGGAGGCAACGAACTGTGGTAAACTAGATGGGTTCTCGATTGAGTGCAATGACAGACGCGATTGGACCAAACTTGATCTCTGAGCCTGATTTCGATTCCTATTGTGGCCTCCCGGTTCACTGTATGTGGTTTGACCAGCGTTGACGACGGCACCCCCGCTGACGACGGCACCAACCCCTTGCAAAACATCAGTAGCAATCAAAGTGGAACTCTCGACTACTGGATGACTTTGCTCTGAGCTTGCAACAACTTCGGCCTGCTCTTGCTCAGTGACAACGTTTTCTACCCATTGTTCAGTACGTTGTGGGTCAACATGTGTTACGCTAGCATTTCCTATCTTCTCACTTGCTGCAGAAAGCTCTTCTTCCAACTCGAATTCCTTTAACTCAATTTCAGCCAGTTTCTTGCGGTGTACCTCAGCTAGTTCTTCCAACTCTAAATTACCTTGCTGTTCTTTTATTTTATTTTGCTGCGCTTTCAACTTCAATGACACCTTTGCTTGTCTCTCAAGTTCCTCCTGCTGCTTCTTCAAAACCACCAAATCTCGCCTCTTCTCAGTTGATGTTTTTGACTGCGCGACGGTATAGCGACTGGATTTATGCGAACCTGATTTATGATGTCGACTACTGTACCGCGACACCTTAGAGCGCGCATCTGCTTCATGTGAATCTTGTGGTTGTGTTGTTACGATCGTACTTAACGATTCTGAAACATTGTCAAGCTCTGTTTCCTCAGGTTCAACGTTTAAGCCAGTTTTATATGATGCAGCCTTCTGTAAAACTGTATCGTTTCTTGATGTAACCGTATGAAGCCACATATCCTGCGCTGGTATCAATTTATCAGGATCAACACTTTTAGAAGCTAATTTAATCAATTCCTCATTTATTTCAACTGCAGTCTCTATCAGGCTCTTGCAATTCTGAATCTGAGTGTCAATCTTTGATGAGCGACTCTGACATTCAATGTTCTCAATTATAATCTCATGGCACTTGTACAGTTCATTTTCAAGCTTGGTTCGCTTCGCAAATAACCTTTGAACCCTCTTCTGAAAGTTCTCATCCATGGCTCTAGGGTCTATACTTAACTCAAACTATACTTAACGTTATCGGGCGTTTGCGGGGCGATTCGGAACGGTTTTCGGTGAGTAAAGTTACCAATGGGGCTGGGGATTAAGTAAGTCGGTTGATATCAAACAACACACACGGAGTAAACCTGAGGATGAATAAAACCAACTTAACTTACTTAATATCACCTCCCGACCACTTAGGATGATGTTACGGCCTACGAAATTTGTTGAACGATCGTACGACGGTGCGTCACTACTAATCGGCTAGTAGCTCGACGAATTACCAAGAGGTTTGGGAATTAAGCAAGTCGGTTGAAAACCAACAACACACGCGGAGCAAACCTGAGGATGAAAGACAACAACTTAACTTGCTTAGTTTTACCGTCCCGGACCACTTAGTCAGTCGTTGCGAAACGAATGTTTTGAAAAGCGAACGGATGCAAACAGGTATCAAGTCGTTGTAAACCTTAAGTTTACCAATGGGGTTGGAGAATCAGGCAAATCGGTTAAGTTCCAACAACACACGCGGAAAAAACCTGAGGATGAAAAAACTCAACTTATTTGCCTGATATTTCGCTACCAGACCACTTACCATAAGGTTGGTGTCATGTTACAGCACAGTTTCGCAGAATTATGGGGACGTTTTGACGATTTTTTTGGAAATTTCTTAGTTTTTTCCCAAAATTTTTCGGAAAATTTTGGTCAGCAGGTTCGACTCGCAAACCAATCCAAAAAACTAGTCTAGTACCCCTTGTCTATGATCCGATGTTTTGGATTTTCAATCCGTTCACAATTACCCAAAAATTTGTGGTATCGGGAAAAAATACCACTTGTAGCTTGCTTTGAGTTGGGATATACAATAAGACACCGTATGTAATTTTATTGCACAATTTGAGTTTTAAAAGTTTTGGAAACTTCTTACAGTTTGGAGATTGGGCGGTCACCGGTTTCGGGTTGTCAAATTTTCTTTGTTTTTTGGTCAGCCGCAGAGAAATTGTCCAGCAATCACTTTTCAAACTCACACAAAACGTCTGCAGTTGACCCCTTGTCTGATGATATGGATAGTTGTTTAGCCCAAGATGACGCAGATAAGGAGGGTGAAGGTCAGAGGTCAAAGTTCAACGCAGTGATTGGACATATTATTAAGTTGCTGCCAAAAGAGAAGTTAAACGAGGCGTTCATTGAGAAAATGTGTTTGAGGTTCCGAGTTGTCAATGACTCGAGAGTGCAAATGTCACCACATTGGTTACGTTCTCTCACTCTTGCACTACTGGGACCGCGGCTTCCAAAAGCTGCAAGACCGGGGCTTCCCAACTACGCACCCTGTCTACGTCACGACGAAGGTCCCTTGTAGAGATTCGTGAATAACTTCGTGAATAACTTCGGACTTCGTGTCCCTTGTGTCCCTCGTTGAAGCTCGTGTCGGCAACTTATCAACAATCAGGGCACTAACGGTCCCTTGTGGGGCGCCAAAATGTGCGCGTCAATCTCCAAGATTATAAAAAAAACGGTTTTTAAACACTTTAATTAATGAGTATTTTCTCGGCAAAATAACTCCGGAAATATAACGGAAATTTGAAAATATAACGATAATTTTATAATGTTTAACAAGCTTTATCATCGGTAACATCGGCCACAATAAACTGCATAACTCAAAGCAAGCTGCAAAAATGGCCAGTATTTGTCCTTGAGACAAATTGCTCTTTTTAAAGGTCAGCCTTAACCAAGGCTGAACCAAATTAGAGCGAAAAGACGGTTAAAATGGGTTTTGGGGGGACCGAACCTGGTTACGGAGCATCCCATCAAGTTCGGTGCACATTCGAGTTCTAGAAAGGAAATGACCTAGTCGGGATTCGAACCGGCGCCAAAACCGCCGGGACGCACCATGTATACGCTTGGCTACTGTCCCTGTATGTATTTACTTTTATATGCATTTATACTCTCGCACATTTACATTTGCGCTGCAACATTCATTGTCAATAATTTTCCTGCAAAATTTGGACACTGCCAATTTTAATGAATTTTTTTACAGGCTTGCTCCTTAAATGATTGAAATTTTTTTGCTTTCCGTCAGTGCCAATGATTTTATGATTAAAGTTTTGTTTGCCTCCTTCTTTTCAAAAGACGTATAAGTTATTAGCACCGCTTTTTAATTTTCATTAGAACTCTTCGACTGCTTTTGATGATTATTGATAGTTTAATAGTTTGAGTATTGTTAAATATCAGCAGATGAAAACATTGATTTTACGTCTTAAAACAGATTTTAAGCGACAAAACATTGAGAATAAAAGGTATTTCGAGTTTAATTGTTTTCCGAGTGAAAAAAAAACGTATAAAGCTCTTGGTAGAAAGCAATGTACAATGGCAAGAATTATTTAGGCAAAACCACGGATAATCATTCTTTCAGAAGATAAAATACTGTGTGCTGCTTTACATACCTGTCCGTTGATGTGTAGTGATTTGCTGCATCATCGTTGCCTTCTGTTCCATTTTTCCTGAAACTTCAGCAATGTTTTCGTTGCTCAGGGTCAACAGTGTTTCTCATACCCGGCCAGACCACTAGGTTTAGATGCCGTTCGTTATAATTAGTTTCAAAATCAAAGCATCACACTTTGCATATTTCAAGTCTTGTTTAGTAAACGGACATAGAAACATCAAGCAATGTGAAATGCCGGTATGGGATATCCAATTTTTTCTTAATTGCCAATTTACATTTGGTCACTACCTGAACGAGACAAATTTGTTAACATTGAATTGATAATGGATTCACTTTTCTCATGATTGAGGGAACGGAATATGAAAAAAACTGTAGGCAATCAAAGTTGTTCGAGGTTCTTTTCGGAAGATAATTTTTGCATGAAACCGAAATCGAAAATAGCAGAAGATTAATTTTAACAGTACAGCCAAAATTTGCGGTACAAATTGGGCAGATACCAAACAAACTTTTTGTTTTGTTTTTCAATGTTTTAAAATCAGCATCTTTTAGGTATTAAATCTTTTGAATAAGTTGAGACTTTTGAATACTAAACTTCTGATTGGCTGAAAATAAATTTACATTATTCGGTCTATTAACTAGATCCAGTTTTTCTTCCTGTTTTAAGCAAACGAGGTAGGATAGCTCTCAAAAAGTAAGTCGCAAACTCAAATGCAAAAAGCTGAAATTTGGTCGCCTTAGAAAGATCGCTTTAAGCAAGAAAACAAATTCTTCTGACATTTCACTTGGTTTTCAGTTGCTGATACCTGACAATTCTTATAGAAATGAATATTTCAACAACACTGCTCGTATCAGGGCAGCACCTTGAATGCTTCGTCTGTCCTTTCAGGTCTACGGAGTAGTGTTTGCTTTAGAATAATTAGATGAAATTTTCAAAAACCAAGTAATTTTTTTTTCTAAATTCATCTCTCAACACGATATGTAAAGCAAAAAGTAATACATTTAACATTTGGCAAAGTGTTAAAGAGATCAAATGGCCGGCATCAACTCAACTTGGAAAAATTTTTATGTCGGATTACATATCCGCATACGCGTTTGCGTTATTAACTTACAATACATCGCGCGTTAATCACCACCAAATTGGCCAAATTGGCAATGTTTAAACCCCCTAATTTTTCAAAAAAAGGATGCAAGTGAAATTGATTTTCATTTGAAGTTTGGGCCCAGGACAACAATACTTTTCGGTTGATATAAGGATTTCCGTTGAAATGGCTAGTTGAAAAATTGACATTTGTCTGGAAAAAAGCTGAAAATTTACAAAAATAATAGAGATTATATCAACTTCTTCCAAGACCTGCCTTTCGTATTTATTCTACAACGAAATCTACAGTAAAGAAAGTTTTGATTTAGGGGGACAAAATAATGGTTTTCAAAATCATTTTTGATGGCAAATTAAAGTGATCAAATTAACCAAACAAAAACTTATTCAAAACTTGATATTAATATTCACTTAGTTAATTAACAGTAAAAATACGTATTCCTTTCGAAAAGTGCATTTTACGCGTTTGTTTGAAATAGATTTTTTAAACGAAACCATTTTTTTTCAAAATTACGACGTGACTAGGGGGGTTTACAGTAGGTCACTTAGGGAGGGGAGATTCTACGGTCGATCCAAAACGTTTTTTCAAAGTGTTTCCTTTTAGTGATTGAATTGAGCCCGGAAAAGTTTAATTATTTTATTGATATCTTCATGATAAATAAACGTTTTTTTTACCGAAGAAAAATTAAAGGAGACAAAAAGCATCGATGGAACATAAAACTGGAAAATTTTGGAAATTTTATTGCTGTTATGATGGCGGAACGCTGAATGCTACAAACAAAAACTGTGCTATAAGAAAAAAAAACAACATTTTAATTAGCAAGTTAGATCATTAAACTTCTCCAAGTTTGAAGCAGCTGCAATCTTCCAGAAGATTTTGAATATGAAATACCACAGATGGCATATGCTTTCAGCTAGGACTAGAGATATCAAGCCGCTAAGATTAAATTCCAAGGAGACCTGAAGCCCCAAATTTTAGTTTTTTTTTTAAGCTCAAGGAAAATGTCGATGAAGCAAGTTTATTTCAGTAAATTTTTTGTGACCGTTGTCCGAATTTAGTGGATTACAATAGCTATTTGTTGTATTTGATCAGAAGTGTTTACAGATCCTAAAAACAAAAACCAAAATTTGAAATCTTCGTAATAAATTGTATTACTTCTTAAAATTTTGAAACCTGTATTTCTTTCTTTTAAAAAAAGGAGATTTATAGCATGAAATATGCACAGAATTTAAAATTTTTTGTGTTTTGATTTTAAAAAAATGGTTTCACTTGTTGCCATTTGTGTTTTAATTGCTTAGCCTGAAACTCCTTTTTTCTCAACTTGTAAACCCAACACCCATTCAATTGGTAAAGATATTCCTTTGGTTTTGAAAACCTAATTTATACTAGATGTTCTATCAAAAAAGTCTTTTTCAAAATGAAGCACTAATACATCTGACGATGACGTGGACAGGAGACTTTTTCCGAGCAGCCATTTTTATAGATCATTTTTTTGTTAATTTTTTCAAATACACTTTTTCTTCTATCCCTTGATTTTTGCAGTTTTACTTTCATCAATTTGGCAATTTTATACTCAGTAAAGTGGGCTACAAAAAAGTGTTTTTCTAAACGTTTATTTTCGATATACGTATATTTTATAAGTGCTAATTTGTTCTGATTCTTGGAGACATTGGCCGAATATTTAAATCAGAATATACGTTTTGTTTTGGATCAATTTCTAGTTTTTGTCTAGACTTTTTTGGCAAAAAAGCCAACTTAAATGGGCCCTTTTTCCCAAAAGAAATCCATTAGTTAGTTGGAATATTTAAATAGCAGAATATTTATGCAGGTTGTTTTTTAGTTCATTTTCCACTCTAGTTTTTATGTAAGCCTTCTGCCAAAAAAACATGGAACTAAATACGGATGATCTGAGCTTAATTTCTGGAAATTACTGGTGTTTGAAAATCAAACAATTTTGACCAAATCAAAAAAACCTCATTGATTTCCAAGTATTCATTGGTGCACAGCAATTTCGGTTATTTAATCTGTTTCCGAAGTTATTCTTAATTGAGTTCAGACATGATAATTGATCCAAATAAAATTTAAAAAATTCTAAAAAGATTCCTTGGCTTTTTACATGGGGCAGTGGAAGAATAGCCAACTTTGAAAATAAAAAAATTCAGTTTTTTATCATTGTTAATCACCCGCTAGGAAACTCGGGACTTTCAGGGTCTCGCCCTGATACGAGCAAACTTTTGTGAATCAGAATGTTTTGTGTAATCAAAATTCGTGCAAGTATATTCTAATTTTGTTTTGGGTTGTTTACAGACAATGACACACTTTTTTAAAATAAAACCAACAAAGAACCAGTGATCTAAATAATTTTGGTTGAAAAAAGATGCTTGAAAAAATAGATAAGCTGTGATTGAAAAATGGCGCTAAAGTAGGTGGAAATTAGGTAGATCCAGTTACAGTTCTGCTACTATTCTCTGACGCTATACCTCAAAAAACACCTGGCAGTTCAAATGATCGAAACCGTTGAAGAGCTGAAGATTGAGCGTGACCTGTTGCAGTATCAGGAAGTGCATAAAAACGCCAATTAGTCCCAACTGATATATCCCAATAAAAACACTTTTGTTATTCTGGCCTTTTTTATAACTCGAATAAAAACAGGAAACTGGATCGGCCTAATTCAAGAGAATCAGTAAACGGCGAATTTTAGTAATTTATATTGCACGGAATTAGCAACAACATTACGCATATAAAGTTAAAAGTAGGTGAGAATCGAACCCACGCCGAACTCCCCGGAACTCACTATGTTTACGCTGGGCTATAAATACTGATTTTATACTGAGCAACTAAACTGATTTTATACTATACTTTCAACTTAAATGCTATATTGCATTAACATTTGTTGCAATTTGAAAAATAACTAGAAAAGGTTCGGCTAGAAATAACTAGAAAAATTTATGTTCTGTCAGGTTCGGCTCAAACAGGATTCTCAATTGAAACCACTTAGGTGCGAATCGAACCCACGGCGAACTCCCCAGAACACACTATTTATACGCTGGGCTATATACTGATTTTATACTAAGCAACTATACTGATTTTAAACTATACTTTCAACTTCAATGCTATATTGCATTAACATTTGTTGCAATTTGAAAAAATAACTAGAAAAAATAATTCTATGAATGACAACATACCAAATGGAATAAAATGAATTTAAAAGAAATCAAAAGTCATAAGCTGCGAAAAATCGAATTTGAGCGTGAAATAATTTCAAATTTTCCCAAAAAATTAATCACGACCTTTTTAAGAGTATGATTTACGTTCGTTGACTCCTAATAAGCAGAAATCGAAGTCCCGTATTGGAAAAAAAAAATTACGACCGACTTTTTAGAAAAAATGAGAAACAAAACAACATACTCATTGTATAGCTGCACGAATTGTACGGCAATTGCACGATATATCTGTGGTTTTGTGAAACAGACATTTAGACAAAAGGAATATCTAACGATTCCTATTGGGTAAAAAATTTTCATCATTCTGTCGCTATATCATGAAAACAACTTCGTGTTTCTTTAGGATGGCGACGCAGATTAGAGGTAAAATTGTAAGTTTGCCGCTTTTTTAAATTTTTGATTCACAGTTTTCTGAAACTTAGCAAAAGTATCTTTTAAAAGGAACTTTTTTCAAGTTCATGTTTTGAACAAAATTCTGACCAACTGCTAATATTATTTTCTCAATATAATATAGCTGAAATTGGTAGTCTTTAATCAAAATTTTTTAAAATGCTTAAAGACCTCCGAGACTATATACAACAAAAAAAGGCAATAATACTTTGCAATGATATCAATCCTTGACTTTTTGAATTTAGCTGGAATTTTGTGACACATTTATACATACAATGATGTGGTCTTCTTGTAAATGACTGCAGCAGCCGCTGACGCTAGCAGGAGGATCACTAGCAGAACAGGAACCATAATGATGACAAGTAGCAAAGTGTTGCTGCTGCTGTTGAACGCCACTAAAGTAAAAAATACCTCTTGGTGTCGCAAAAAAAGAAAAGATAACCTACACAAAATATGAGCCAACCAAATGTTGTTTTCAGAATTTTTGTTAATTTTGTTTCGGACACTGGGCCCCACGCCAGGGGGCGTTTAAGAAGGTGCATTTGATATGGTTTTGACCAGGGCTTAAACACTGCGCTTATTGCGCATAGAAAAAAATTGAAGCTTCAATGGTTCATATTGGTGGGTTGCAAACATAAGTTCCAAAAATAGGAACTTATATCTTAATTAACCTAAGACTAAAGTAAAATTTAGGGTTGAAGGCAAACCTTTCCGTCCATAATCAAGAGATAATAAGATCTGAAAACAAGAAATATTTTTACAATTAATATTTTTCCAGACTGCGACAACTGCGATAGCCAAGTGAAAAATCAGAATCAAAAGCTGCTGAAAAATTATTATTTGTTCAAGTGTTGTTGATTGAAAACTCTTTAAAAGCAATAGACGAGTTGGAGTTTCCTTTAATTTTCACTTCCAGGTTAAGTTCATAATTTTAGCTGAAATAAAAAAAAACTGTTAATAAATGGATAAAACCGAAAAAAAAAGAATTTTTTTACCAGAATTAGTGCTCCTAAAACTGTTTTTAATCAAAACTCACTGCTTTAGAGCAATATTAACCAAAGCCCTCAAAATATATAATCCCTCAAAATATATAATCTCTCAAAATATATAATCCCTCAAAATATATAATCTCTCAAAATATATAATCCCTCAAAATATATTGAGGCAATTATCTATTAGATATATTAGATAATTTTGGTTCTATTTAAGGGCGAAAGGCGTGAGGTTGGTTGGGAGTTATAGGTGGTTAATAGCTGCAAGTTGATAAACACTAACTGGTTTCCATTTGATCAGTAGTTGACACCGGTAGCAGTTTGTCATAAATGTAGATGGAAATAATTACAATGTAGCGCTGGGCTCTTTCCAGCCCCTCAATTGTCACCTGACATTGCATCGGTTCCTCAGTAATTATGTTTTTAGTGCAGTGCTTTCCGAGTTTTTCTCCTTCGATAGCCATCATGTCTGCTTGGTCCCTTGGCGATGCCTGAGTTTGGACAGCTAATAGAGCCTTATAGACAAAACATCTCAGCACCTATGGGGTTTGAAATTGTACCCCTTAATTAAGGCTTCACTTGACCATACCTATCTGGATTTTTGATTTCCTTGCTACCAAAATGATGTAAAGTAGCAATTGCCTAACAAACAGTCTCTTTTTTGAAAACAACCCATTTTTGTTCCGACTTTCCTAAAGAAAGTAACGGAATTTTCGTGCTCGGGGTGGGTTTTTTTTTCTTCAGACAAATTTCGAATTTTTAACTAGCCATTTTGACGGAGTTTTTTCATATCATTTGAAAGCTATTGTTGTCCTAAGCTTGAATTTGAAAAGATATTTCTCCTGTGATAATTTTTTGTGAAGTTTGAGAGGTTTAAAAGTTTGCCTTTTTGGCCAATTTGGAACAATTAACGCGAGAAATATTTCACGCTAATAACGCGTAAGCGAGATTTATTCCGTCTTAGAATTGGTTCCAATTTCGTTCAATCAAGGAAGTTTATATGCCATAATTAATTTGTTAATAGGAGCAAAATCTATGATTTTGTATTTAATATGACGTGTGGGGGATGTTTCCACAAAAAAATCTCAATTTTTTTTTTATTTTAGTTTTTTTTGCCTTTAAATTTTTCATGTTTTTACTGCTCCATAGATCTTAAAAGGCATTCGGAACCCTGAGCACCTCGCCCTGATACGAGCAGTCTTGTTATGATTTTTCTAATTTTTACGTTTATTTTGATTATGATGATTATCATGATTCTGATTCTGATTAATATGAGTATTATTATGATTATTAAGAAGCAAAATTATTCACAAGCAATATTTTATAGGCAAATGTATTCACAAGCACTAAGTATTTTTCTATATAATCTGCAAAAATGAATCAAAAAGAATTTCAATAAACCAAGAGTTATAAATCTACAAATTATTCATTTTGAGAATTACCCATCTTGAGCTAAAGAGACTGTTCACTTTGAAAATTTAAACACGTTAACATTTTTTTGCAAACATTGAATTTATAACTTAATCATTAAACAACCTTAATTAGCCAAGCATTTTTTTTACAAAAGAGAATAGACTTCAAAGTTATGCAAACTCTGGTAGTTCGACGCTCAGTTTTCCTAAAAGTTGAAGTTGTAAAAATTGTTTAATAGCTCCAATCAAAATTTGCAATAAAACTATCTTGATTCCTAGTTTGAGTTCATACACTGCTCTTTAAATCAAAATAACTCCATAAGGCTGTGTGAGCTTGCCTGTACAAAATCATTGATATAAGTCAAAAAATTTTTATTACGAGGCCAAACTGTGCATTTTGTGCATTGTCAGCGGATTCCACAACTAGGACCTTTTCTTTGTTCTTATTTTGTTCTTTACTTTCCGTTGATTGTTGCGACAAATTCTAAACGTGTTCAAAGACTTCTCTCTGGAATCCAGGAACATACAGGCACAAAATTGTGCGCCTGTCCATTTCACAGTTTGGCCTCGTAATTTTAATCGTGCAATGATCACATATTTCTCTGCTCTTAGTCTTATGGAACCATTTACCCACATGGCAGCTAAGAAAAATTTCAAAGGCTCCGCGTACGAAAAAGTTTCGTTACAAAATTTTTTCACCCTTTGCATTGAAGAAATGCTGATAAGTAAAATCTCTGACTGTTAAATGCTTTATAAATTACCTCTTTTTCCAAAAACTGGATTCAATTACTAGCAGAGACTTTAGCATAAAGTCCGTGTCAAATTAATTTAAAAAACTGATATGATTCCGATTGAACCTTAATTGAGGCCGCGTGGGTTGAAGTAAATGAAAACATTTTTGTTTCTAATCTTTCAAGCTGAAAACGTTGAATACTTTTTGGTCCGACGCAACGCAAATTGAGGTAACACAAATAACCGTTTGAATAGAAGGCCAAGTGACGTATCATGTTAGAGCCATTTCAGTCGTAATTCGAACGACATTAAAAAAGCTTATGATAGAATTATGAACATTATAGAATTATAAAGCACAAATATTATAGAATTATAAGCCATGAAACTTATATTTAAGCCCGGAAAACTTGTTTTTACTCCGTTAAACCTAATTTTTGAACTTTGCGCCATTTTGGGAATGATTAATTTCTGACATTCAAAAAATTTCTGTTAAAAAATGTTTAACATTCATTTCAAAATATTTTTGTTCCGAAATTTTTGTGTTTTGTTATATTAATCTAGTCAGTTTGAAAGAAAAACTGTCGTCCAAACTGTCCATTACCTTATGATTGTCAAATACGCCTAAGATTTAGTCTTTGGTTCAGATCATTTTACTTACCATTAATGCTATTTAACATCAGACAAGTATAAAAACCCTCAACAAATCTTACTGGAAAACATATTAACTAAGTCATTACATAGCCTAATCCCGGCCAATTTAAGGAACACCTAGCCAACATGCAGTTGGAAC